>NC_053025.1:562503649-562782368 GCF_003073215.2 Triticum urartu
AAGCTTTAAAGAATCAAGCTCAAGAGAAATTCTATCAACGTTCCTAGCCAAATCATCAACTTTAAGCAATTTCTCTTCAAGCAAAGCACTACAATTCTTTTGTGAATTCATAAACTCTTTAACACTATTCTCAAATTCAGAGGGCATCTTATTATAATTTCCATAAGAGTTGTTGTAGGAATTCCCATAATTATTAGAAGTATTACTAGGATATGGCCTAGGATTAAAATTCCCTCTATAAGCGTTGTTACCAAAATTATTTCTACCAGCAAAATTCACATCCATAGATTCATTGTTATTCTCAATCAAAGTAGACAAAGGCATATCATTAGGATCAGAAGAAACACTCTTAGTAGCAAATAATTCCATAAGTTCATTCATCTTTCCACTCACCACATTAATTTCTTCTATCGCATGCACCTTTTTATTAGAAGATCTTTCAGTATGCCATTGAGAATAATTAACCATAATATTATCTAGGAGTTTAGTAGCATCTCCTAAAGTGATTTCCATAAAAGTTCCTCCTGCGGCCGAATCTAAAAGATTTCTAGAAGCAAAATTCAATCCGGCATAAAAAATTGTATGATCATCCACAAATTCAAACCATGAGTAGGGCAATTACGTATCATTAATTCATTCTCTCCCAAGCTTGTGCAACATCTTCATGATCAAGTTTTTTAAAGTTCATAATATCGTTTCTCAGAGAGATGATCTTAGCGGGAGGAAAATACTTAGAGATAAAAGCATCTTTGCACTTGTTCCATGAATCAATACTATTATTAGGCAAAAACGAAAACCAAGCTTTAGCACGATCTCTAAGCAAAAAAGGAAATAGCTTCAATTTAACGACATCATTATTGACATCTTTTTTCTTTTGCATATCACATAAATCAACGAAGCTATTTAGATGCGTAGCGGCATCTTCACTAGGAAGGCCGGCGAATTGATCTTTCATAACAAGATTCAACAAAGCAGTATTAATTTCACAAGATTCATGATCGGTAAGAGGACACTTGTAGAAAACAGGGCTTTGGTCCAGGCCGGGTCAGCCCATTAGTCCCGGTTCAGTCCAGAACCGGGACCATTGGGGGCATGGGCCCGGTTCTTGAGCCCAGGGGGCCGGCCGGGCAACATGGGCCATTGTTCCCGGTTCATCTGGACCTTTTGGTCCCGTTCGGTGGGACGAACCGGGACCAATGGGCCTCGCTCCTGGCGCACCACCATTGGTCCCGGTTGCTGGCTTGAACCGGAACCAAAGGCTCCCCTTTAGTCCCGGTTCATGCCACCAACCGGGACCAATGAGGTGCCTATATATACCCCCTCGCGTAAGAGCAGAGCACACTGCTCTGTTTTTTCTGGCCGAGGGGGAGAGGGCTTGGTGGTGCTCTAGCTCACCTCCTATGCACAAAAGGTGTTCGATGGAATGCTCGAGCCACACTACTTAAGCTTTCTCCTCTCCAAGCTCGACCTCCAAGCTCCATTTTCCACAATATTTGTCTAGGTTTAGCGGTCCATCACGCCCCGTCCCCGTCTTCACCGCCGTCGATCACCCGCGCCGAGCTCATCGCCGGCACCACCGTGGTGAGCCTCTTGTTCTTATCTTCTTTCTGAAAGGAAAAATATTCTTACTTGTATGTTTACATAGATACTTGTATTATTTTCTTACTTTTATTATTGCATCTTATATAGTGCGATGGTTTTGGTATCCGCCCCTGTCGGCCCTCGTCCTGTCTATGATTCGGATGTGGTATATATATTATCTTTATAACTATTGGTTCATTTATTGTTTATGAAAATTATGCCGACCAACGTGACATAGATTTTATTTATGTAGGATGTATGTGAATCGGAAATGCCAACCGACCCTATTGTCGAGAGGTTAAATTTAGTTGAAGAAGAAAACAATTTGTTGAAGGAAAAAATAAAAAAAATTGAGGAGGAGAAGATGATATTGGAGTTGCATGTTGCGGATGTCGTCGATGATCACAAGATCAAGATGGATGCAATGCGCTTGAAGATTAGAAAGATTAGAAAATATGCCATTCATACCGAGGCTTGGTATCATTATGCCGTTGGATCAATTGTTACCTTGGTTGCAATTATGATCGCATTTGTTTTTGCATTGAAATGTTTTACATAGTTTCAATGTATGGTTTAATTAATTAGATGCTCTGGAGAGCTATATGTTGTTAGATGAGAACTATGTGTGCACTTTGGTTTTAATGTGATGATGAAATTCTATTAATTTGGACACTTAATTATATATAATTCACGCAGATGAACCGGCAATGGATGTACGGTGACAGACACACCTGCGAGTACATTAAGGGCGTGCATGAGTTTCTTGATGCGGCTGAGGCAAACAAGCAGAATGGTTTTATGTGTTGTCCATGCACTGACTGTGGGAATACGAGGTCTTACTCTAACCGGAAAATCCTTCACTCCCACCTGCTTTACAAGGGTTTCATGCCACACTATAAAGTTTGGACGAGGCACGGAGAAATAGGGGTTATGATGGAAGACGGCGAAGAAGAAGAGTACGATGACAACTATGTGCCCCCTGAATACGGTGATGCTGCAACGGGGGGAGCTGGTGAAGATCAAGAGGAACCAGACGATGTGCCCAATGATGCTACAACGGGTGAAGCTACTGAAGATCAAGAGGAACCAAACGATGTGCCCGATGATGATGATCTCCACCGGGTCATTGTCGATGCAAGGACGCAATGCGAAAGTCAAAAGGAGAAGCTGAAGTTCGATCGCATGTTAGAGGATCACAAAAAAGGGTTGTACACCAATTGCGAAGATGGCAACACAAAGCTCGGTACCTTACTGGAATTGCTGCAGTGGAAGGCAGAGAATGCTCTGATTGACAAAGGATTTGAGAAGCTACTGAAAATATTGAAGAAGAAGCTTCCAAAGGATAACGAATTTCCCGACAGTACATACGCAACAAAGAAGGTCGTATGCCCTCTAGGATTGGAGGTGGAGAAGATACATGCATGCCCTAATGACTGCATCCTCTACCGCGGTGCATACAAGGATCTGAACGCATGCCCGGTATGTGGTGCATTGCGGTATAAGATCAGACGAGATGACCCTGGTGATGTTGACGGCGAGCCCCCCAGGAAGAGGGTTCCTGCGAAGGTGATGTGGTATGCTCCTATAATACCACGGTTGAAATGTCTGTTTAGAAACGAAGAGCATGCCAAGTTGATGCGATGGCACAGTGAGAACCGAAAGAAAGATGGGAAGTTGAGAGCACCCGCTGACGGGTCGCAGTGGAGAAAAATCGAGAGAAAGTACTGGGATGAGTTTGCAAAGGACCCAAGGAATTTATGGTTTGCTTTAAGCACGGATGGCATTAATCCTTTTTGGGAGCAGAGCAGCAATCACAGCACCTGGACCGTGACTCTATGTATGTATAACCTTCCTCCTTGTATGTGCATGAAGCGGAAGTTCATTATGATGCCAGTTCTCATCCAAGGCCCTAAGCAACCCGGCAACGACATTGATGTGTACCTAAGGCCATTAGTTGAAGAACTTTTACAGCTGTGGAATGGAAACGGTGTACGTACGTGGGATGAGCACAAACAGGAGGAATTTAACCTTAAGGCGTTGTTGTTCGTGACCATCAACGATTGGCCCGCTCTCAGTAACCTTTCAGGACAGACAAACAAAGGATACCACGCATGCACGCACTGTTTAGATGACACTGAAAGTATATACCAGGACAAATGCAGGAAGAATGTGTACCTGGGCCATCGTCGATTTCTTCCGACCAACCATCAATGTCGAAAGAAAGGCAAGCATTTCAAAGGCGAGGCAGATCACCGGAAGAAGCCCGCCATGCGTACCGGTGATCACGTACTTGCTATGGTCAATGATTTACACGTAATATTTGGAAAGGGTCCCGGTGGACTAGCTTTTCCGAATGACGCTGAGGTACACGCACCCATGTGGAAGAAGAAATCTATATTTTGGGACCTACCCTACTGGAAAGACCTAGAGGTCCACTCTTCAATCGACGTGATGCACGTGACGAAGAACCTTTGCGTGAACCTGCTAGGCTTCTTGGGCATGTATGGGAAGACAAAAGATAAACCTGAGGCATAGGAGGACCTGCAACATTTGCATGAAAAAGACGGCATGCCTCCGAAGCAGTATAAAGGTCCTGCCAGCTACGCTCTTACGAAAGAAGAGAAAGAAATCTTCTTTGAATGCCTGCTCAGTATGAAGGTCACGACTGGCTTCTCGTCGAATATAATGGGAATAATAAATATGCCAGAGAAAAAGTTTTAGAACCTAAAGTCTCATGACTGCCACGTGATTATGACGCAACTGCTTCCAGTTGCATTGAGGGGGCTTCTACCGGAAAACGTCCGATTAGCCATTGTGAAGCTATGTGCATTCCTCTATGCAATCTCTCAGAAGGTGATCGATCCAGAAATCGTACCAAGGCTAAGGAGTGATGTGGTGCAATGTCTTGTCAGTTTCGAGCTGGTGTTCCCACCATCCTTCTTCAATATCATGACGCACGTCCTAGTTCATCTAGTCGACGAGATTGTCATCCTGGGGCCCGTATTTCTACATAATATGTTCCCCTTTGAGAGGTTCATGGGAGTCCTAAAGAAATATGTCCGTAACCGCGCTAGGCCAGAAGGAAGCATCTCCATGGGCCATCAAACAGAGGATGTTACCAGGTTTTGTGTTGACTTCATTCCTGGCCTTAAGAAGATAGGTCTCCCTAAATCGCGGTATGAGGGGAGACTGACTGGAAAAGGCACTCTTGGAAGTGACTCAATAATATGCAGGGATGAATATTCTTGGTCTCAAGCACACTACACAGTTCTACAGAACTCTACCTTGGTGACCCCGTATGTCGATGAACACAAGAACAGTCTGCGCTCCAAACACCCGGAGTAGTGTGACGACTGGATTACATGTGAACACATCAGGACTTTCAGCAATTGGTTGGAAACACGTCTCAGAGGTGACAACACTGTTTGTGATGAGTTGTACTAGATGTCCAGGGGACCATCTTTGACTGTATTAACTTACAAAGGATACGAGATAAATGGGAATACATTTTACACGATCGCCCAAGATCAAAAGAGCACCAACCAAAACAGCGGTGTCCGCTTTGATGCAGCAAACGAGAGCGGAAAGGACACATATTATGGTTACATAGTGGACATATGGGAACTTGACTACGGACCTGATTTTAAGGTCCCTTTGTTTAAGTGCAAATGGGTCAATCTGTCAGGCGGCGGGGTACAGGTAGACCCACAGTACGGAATGACAAGAGTGGATCTGAAAAATCTTGGGTACACTGACGAACCGTTCGTCCTAGCCAATGATGTGGCACAGGTTATCTATGTGAAGGACATGTCTAACAAACCGAGAAAAAGAAAAGATAAGGAAGCGAATACATCATACGATGAGCCAAAGCGCCACATAGTTCTTTCAGGAAAAAGGGACATCGTCCTGGGAGTGGACGGCAAGACAAACATGTCTGAAGATTATGAAAAGTTTCATGAAATTCTTCCCTTCAATGTCAAGGCTGACCCAAGCATCCTGATAAACGATGAAGATTATCCATGGTTACGGCGCAATAAGCAAATGACACAAGCGAAGAAAAAGTGAAGACTTTCTCCCGCAACTATTATGATGATACCATGCCAACTTTGTAACACACGAGTATGCTACCATTGTCCGTTTTGTACATGCACATGCTATGTGGGTGAAATTATGATACCATGCCAACTTTCATCTTTTTCAGAGTTCATTTGAAATGCTTTAATGTCTTATGGTTCGGCCCTCGTAATACCATTATTCAAATTTTAACTATTCAAATTTGAAAACTAATGGCACTAACAGAAAGTTTATAATAACTAATGGCACTAACAGAAAGTTTATAATTTTTCTAAAACTAATGGCACTAACAGAAAGTTTATAATTTTGCTGACCTAAAAGCAAAAAGAATTAAAAAATGCAAAAAACAAAAGAAAATAAATAATGCAAAAAACAAAAAAAACTGGAAAAAGTAAAGTTAATCACAAACTTGTGATTCAAACAAATTTCAAAGAATTCAAATTTTAACTATTCAAATTTGAAAACTAATGGCACTAACAGAAAGTTTATAATTTTTCTAAAACTAATGGCACTAACAGAAAGTTTATAATTTTGCTCCTCGCCCCTGGCCATGACCATTAGTCCCGGTTTGTACCACAAACCGGGACTAAAGGGTTTGTCCTCGTTGCGGGCAGAGTTTAGTCCCACCTCGCCAACCGAAGGGGGCTCACACCGGTTTATAAGCCCTTCCCTCTCTGCCTTGTTGAGCTCCTCTCAAAGTGAAAATAGATGTCCTAATAGAGAAAAGTTTAACCTAAATTCAGAGTGAATTTCTCTGAAATTCATAGAAATTTACTATGAATTTAGGTTGAATTTTCTCTATAAGCGCATCTATTTTCTCATTTTTTTAGTAAGTTAATCACAAACTTGTGATTCACACAAATTTCAAAGAATTCAAATTTTAACTATTCAAATTTGTAAAACTAATGGCACTAACATAGAAAGTTTATAATTTTTCTAAAACTAATGGCACTAACAGAAAGTTTATAATTTTCAGAAAGTTTATAATTTTGCTAACCTAAAAGCAAACAGAATTAAAAATTAAAGCAAAAAAACAAAAGGAAAAAATAATGCAAAAAACAAATCAAAAAACAGGAAAAAAACTATTTTTATAGTAAAGTTAATCATAAAATAAAATAAATAAAGCAACAAAGAAAACAAAAAAAACTAAAAAAGTGTTTTCAAATTTGAAAACTAATGGCACTAACAGAAAGATTATAATTTTTCTAAAACTAAAAGCAAAAAGAATAAAAAAAATAAAGCAAAAAACAAAAGAAAATAAATAATGCAGAAAACTAAACAAAAAAACTGGAAAAAATAGCAACAATAAGTATTTTGTTGTAAGTAGAAACAAAATAAAATAAATAAAGCAACAAAGAAAACAAAAAACAAAAGAAGTGTTTTCAAATTTGAAAATTAATGGCATTAAGAAAAAGTTTATAATTTTTCTAAAACTAAAAGCATAAAGAATTAAAAAATAAAGCAAAAAACAAAATAATATAAAATAAATAAAGCAACAAAAAAACAAAAAATGCCACCTACTGGGCCCCACGGCCTGAATACGACTAGAAACCCATCCAAGGGCCAGGATTCAGGCCCGCAGGAGGCCCAGTAGGCCCACAGGCATAGCAGTGACAATTAGGCCCGTAAGCCTGCAATGGAGAGAAGCTCGAGAGGGGTGCGGCACTGGGGCTTATAAACCACTGCGCACCCCTCTCAACTAGTGAGGTGGGACTAAACTTTCGACGCCGCAGCAGCACAAGGCCTTTGGTCCCGGTTGGTGGCACCAACCGGGACCAAAGGCCGCCGCTTCCCGCCCTTTGGGCTGCTGAAAAGAGGCCTTTGGTCCCGGTTGGTGGCACCAACCGGGACTAATGCCCACCTTTAGTCCCGGTTGCTGCCACGAACCGGGACTAAAAGCTCTGCTATATAAGTCCACACTTAGGAAATTTTCACTCTCATCTTGCAGTTGCCGCCCCCGACGACGTCGACGCCGCCAGGCTGCCCCGACGCCGCCCGCCCCGGCCCGCCCCCGTCATCGCCGTCGCCCGCGCCCCTGCCCCAACGCACGCCGCCCTGGCCCGCCCCCATCACCGTCGCCCGCGTCCCTGCCCCGACACGCGCCGCCCCGACCCGCCCTCGCCGTCGCCCGCGCCGGCCCCTTCCCCGACGCGCGCCGCCCCGGCCCGCCATCGCCGTCGCCCGCGACCCCTACCCCGAGCGTGCACCCACTGCCCCTTCGCCATCCTCGCCGCCGAACCCGCGGTCCTCCTGGTCCGGCCGACGCCCTCCCTAGCTAGCTAGCATTTTTTCATATATATGCTTATATGCTTGTTTTTTATATATATGTATATATGTTCTTTGTGTATATATATGTTCATGTATATATGCAAAAGATAGTTTTTTAGAAAAATTAGGATTTTTTTTCTGCTCATAGATTTTTTTGGTGATATTAATTATTGTAAATATGAAAATGTTTGTATATTCATATGAACAATGAATTAGGCAATACTACTTCATGTATTTTTAAGAAGGAAGAAGAAGAAAAAGAATGAGAGGAAAAAGGAAATAAGAAGAGGAAGAAAGGAGAAGAAGAGGGGAGAGGAAGACGAGGAGAAATAAATAAGAAGAAGAAAAAAGAAGAAAAAGAAGAGGAGAAGAAGAAAGGAATAGAGGAGAAGAAGAGAAAAATAGAATATATATTCTATTTTCTCTTTTCTCCTCTATTCCTTTATTCTTCTCCTCTTTTTTTTCTTCTTTTTTTCTTCGACACGTGGGGGGGGGGGGTCGATATACCCCCTCCCGATAACTTCAACACGAGGGGGGGTCGATATACCCCCTCCCCGATAATATCATTTTTTTGTTCATATTTTTTCAATAGCATTATTTCCATGTATATATGTATGTGGCTATGTATGTATAGATGGATAGCATTTTTTTCATGTATGCATGTCATTGTCGATATACCCCCTCCCGATTAATTTCGACAGGAGGGGGGTCGATATAACCCTCCCCGATAACTTCGACATGAGGGGGGGTTGATATATCCCCTCCCTGATAACTTTGACGTGAGGGGGGTCGAGAACTAGTTTAGGGGGTTGAGGGTTGAGAACTAGTTTAGGGGGTCAAGGGTCGAGAACGTCGGACATTCGTGAGAGAGGCGAGGAAGAAGGGGAAGAAGAGGGAGAAGAAGAGGAGAGGAAGAAGAGGAAGTCTTCTCCTCTATTCTTTCTTCTCTTCTTTTTTCTTCTTCTTCCTATATGTATTAGTTTTTTTATTTAGGTTGTTAATTAGTAGATATTAATTTAGTTCACATATGTATGGATGCATGTGATATGTATGTATGTATGTATCGGGTATGTCATTGTCGATATACCCCCTACCCGATAACTTCGACATGAGGGGGTCGAGATGGGGTCTAGGGTCGCCGAGGGGTCGAGGGTCGTCGAACATGAGAGGAAGAAGAGGATAAAAAAGAAGAGGAAGAAGAAAAAAAAGAGGAGAAGAAAGAATAGAGGAGTTCTTCTCCTCTTTTTTTTCTTCTTCTTCCTCTTTTTTTATCGGGAACGAGGGTCGTCGAGGGTCGCCGAGCGGTAGAGGAAACCCTAAATAGCAAGTATCGTCGGTGTGAGATACATGTGGCCGTCGGTGTTGGACGGTACATCCACGTCCCACAAGTGACGCGGGCTTCGACGCCCACGTCACTTGTGGGACGTGGATGTAGTGTCCGACACCGACGGCCACATGTATCTCAAACCCACGATACTTGCTATTTAGGGTTTCCTCTACCGTTTGGCGACCCTGACCCTCGACGCTTCGTTCTCCTTCTTCTCTTTTTTCTTCTTCTTCCTCTTTATTTTATCGGGAACGAGGGTCGTCGAGGGTCAGGGTCGCCGAGCGGTAGAGGAAACCCTAAATAGCAAGTATCGTGGTGTGAGATACATGTGGCCGTCGGTGTGGACAGTACATCCACGTCCCACAAGTGACGCGGGCTTCGACGCCCACGTCACTTGTGGGACGTGGATGTAGTGTCCGACACCGACGGCCACATGTATCTCACACCCACGATACTTGCTATTTAGGGTTTCCTCTACCGCTCGGTGACCCTCGACGACCCTCGTTCCCGATAAAAAAAAAGAGGAGAAGAAAGAATAGAGGAGTTCTTACTCCTCTATTCTTTCTTCTCCTCTTTTTCTTCTTCTTCCTCTTCTTTTTTTATCCTTGAAGCATTGTCGAGGCCACCCCAAACCCTAGAGAAGCAGCATCGAGGCCACCCCAAACCCTAGAGAAGCAGTGTCGAGGCCACTAATTAATATTAGTTCTACGTTTGCCACTAATATATCCATCTGTCATGTTTGAATAATAATTTCCATGTTGTCAATATTTCCAGAAACTATGGACACCACCCGAGACGAAGTACAAGAAGAGTTGTTGGGGGACATAATTGCACGAGGAAGTGATGCCGTCTGCTCGTTGTTTCTCAATGACACCGATGGTCTGGAAGCAGCTGGCTATGATTATGATGGCTCCGGTGACCTAATGCCGGTGCAAGAAGGAGACCATGAGGACGGCTTCGGTGACCCAATGCCGGTGCAAGAGGGAGACCGTGATGACGTCTCCGGTGACCGAACCGAGTCCGGCCAGGTATATATATTAGTTAAGCTTCTGCTGACTAGCTAATTGATGCATTCATTGTTTTGGTGTGTACACATATTAATTAAGTCTTTGTTCTTTTTTCTAGCCCTCCGGATCGAGCACAACTTCGGTAAAGAGACGAGGCCCAAAGAAAAAGTTGAGCTCGGTTGAAAAGTTTGAGATCATTGCAATCGCGCCCGACGGCCAACCGATTGAACCCCTCCAGACAAAGAGCGCATTTGTTGCTCAGTGTGGGGTTTTGGATAGGGACAAGATCCCGATCAACATCCAGCAATGTTTAAAGCCGGCTACAGAAGACCCTGAGGTGTCTTATGTCAATGATATCCAGAAAAATGATATTTGGACTGAGCTGAAGTCAAATTTCACCCTACCGCCAGAGGATGATCTGGAGAAGCCAGTTAAAGAGCAATTAATCAAGTCTTTTGCTCTGAAGAGGATGGCAGAACTATTCAGGAGGTGGAAGAAAGAGCTGAATAAGTTTGTCGAAAATAAAGAGACACCAGAATTCAAGGGCAGATATGAGAAGATCAGAGATCACTGGCCCGCATTTGTGGCCCACAAGACATCGGAAAAGAGTAAGAAGATGTCGGCGACAAACAAGCAAAATGCTGCAAATAAGAAGCATCACCATCGCACGGGGTCAGGTGGCTACCTCGTAGCCCGGCCTAAGTGGGCCAAGACTGAGAATGATCTGGTTGATAAAGGGATCGAACCAGAGACAATTAATTGGCCAGAACGTTGCCGGACTTGGTTCTTTGGGGATGGCGGAACCTTGGACCCTGTAACAGCGAAGTGCATTTGGAAGAACGATCAAATGGACATACCAGTCAAGAAGCTTCAGCAGTATATCGAAGCAGCGCAGCAAGGAACGTTCTTTCCAGACAGAGAGAACGACAAGCTCACAATGGCCCTCGGGAATCCTGAGCACCCTGGACGGACACGAGGCACGCCAGGCTCCATTCCGTGGAAGGTTGGGTTTCCGGACGCAGGCGGTTACAAATGCCAGGAGAGGAGGAAAAAAGTGCAGCAGACCCAAATGCAGGCGCTGCAAGCAAGGGTACAAGCGATAGAGGAACAAGAAGCAAATCGCAGCAAACGAACTGCCGAAGCTTCCCCCGAAGCTACCCCGCCATCTCAGCGGAGAAGCAGCATGGCTTCCACCGAGCTGCTTTAGCCGGAGCATGCCTTGACGGCTCCTGCCAGCTATCCCGTGGATGCTATCACGGAGTCTCAAAATTGCCACCTTATGACGCAATAGATGAATTTGAAGGTCAAGGCAGCTGTTGGCTCTGTTTATCCTATTGAACCTGGCGCAACTTTTCACTGCCGGCCGATTCCAGAAGGATATTCTAGGGTGATGGTGGATGAAATAATGGAGGGATTTGAGGACCTCCAGCTTGATCACCCTACCGGTGAAGGGGAGACTAGGCTGGGTTCTGCTCTGAAGACTCCATGCCTATGGCGGAAGGAGCTCATCAACCTTCTGAACTGGACGCCTCCGCCTCCTCCTCCTCCTCCTCTGGCAAGTTAGGGCACTCCGCCTCCTCCACCGCCTCCTCTTCCGGCGAGTCAGGGCACTCCGCCTCCTCCACCACCTCCTCCGGCGAGTGACGATTAGGGCACTCGACCGGCTCCTTCTCCAGCGCGTGGCGGCACTCCGCCTCCTTCTCCGCCTGCGCCGGCGCGCCCGAGCAGCCAGCCTCCTCCTTCTCCGCCTCGTCAGCAAGGGCGGAAGAGACCTGCCGCCGCTCCAGCTGCTCCGGCGCGTCGTAGTCCTTCTCCTCCGCCTCGTAAGCAAGTAAAGAAGACAACCGCTCCGTCTGCTCTGCCGGCGTCTAGCAGTACAGCCAGAATCGGGAGGACATACAGATTTGGTCCTTCTCTGAAGACTCCAGAGAAGTTACCATACGAGCGGACCCCAGAGGAGAATGCCGAGATCGCGCGAGAAGAAGTGAGGAACTTCTTTGAAGGGGTGAAAGCAAAGAAACATCCACCTCCGGAGGAGAAGGTAGATTCGGTAAAAGCGAAGCACACTCTGGCTGCCCTGACAAAACCACCCAAGTCTCTGCCGAAAGGAAACTATGAGCGCATTATTGAAAAGGAATTTCTCGAAGCGGAGCGGTCGGGAAGTACTGTCAGTGATCAAAGGCTGAAAGAACAACGAGCTGGGAAACAAATTGCATAGCTCGGCAAACAAGTGAAGCAATCGTGCGAACCGCTCAAGCTGCCTAGCGACATCGTCGCTAATGCTCCGAGGATGGTGCCCGGTTATAGCAATCTTGGAGATTACCTGCCCGACGATGTACATTATGATTTCATGGAGGTGCAGATACAAAGATACGAGTACGGGAAGCCTCTCATCAAAGATGAAAGATCTCTATCAACGATGATGCGAAGATTGCATGATTGGTACTTGAAAATCTGCAGAGAGTCTGGGGGGAGGAGTACTTTGTATGTGAGAGTTAAAAAGGAGCATGACCTCGTTGGAATTGATCTGTTGCCTATTCCATTTGAGGAGTTCTTTCAGTTTTTCAATCAATTGGCCCTCAATAAAGCAACGGTCACCTGCTACTGTCTGTAAGTAGTACTACTTCTCTCATTAATTCTCTCTATATAGCGCAACTCTTTCATTGCATGTATTTAGAATTATCCTCACTATATTATGCAGATTGAAGATCGCCGAATTGAAGAAAAGACAAGTCGGTGATATTGGGTTCATTAACACATATCTCATAGATGAAACTGAGGTTAAATTTCATCCCGCAGATACCGAGGCCAACTTGCTACGATCGTTGGTAATAAATGAAAACAAAGATATAATACTCTTTCCTTACAACTTCAAGTGAGTGTTACTGTCTTGTGCGTATTCGGTTTCCCTTATATATTAGTCAAGGTTATAGTAATGTAATTGATGAGTTATGCATGCGTGTGCAGTTTCCACTATATTCTCCTAGAGATTAAGCTTGAGCAGGGACTAGTAACCGTCTTAGACTCAAGACGAAAAGATCCCCAGGACTATGCAGACATGACTCAAATGCTTGAGAACTAAGTTAAATCGATCATTATCCACCACATCAACAACTTTGTTCATTTCCTGATATATCAAGTAATTGTTTTCTTTGTCTGGCAGGGTTTGGAAAAAATTCACCAAAAAAGCTTCGGGACTCCTGAAGAAGCAGCAATTTAGACACCCGAAAGTAAGTACTATAGTAGCATGTTCCATGCATCTCCTATTGATTCAAGCGCTAGTTTCATCAATACCATTTGGCATTCTTGCTTATCAGTTTGATTGACCTCTATTTCTTGTAAAGTGGTTGTGGCGGGAACAAGGGAATAATTTCTGTGGATACTACATTTGCGAGTCCATCCACCACACGACCTATGAGCGGGGCTACTCTGATGAACAATATGAAGTGCGTAAATAACAACATTCACAATTTTATTTTATTACCATCATTTGTGTTGAGTTTCATTCATATATATATATATATATATATGTATTGACCCCCTTCTTCAAATTAGATGTTTCGGAAGCGGGATGAACTCCTAGCACCAGCTCGCATGCGAGCAATTCAAGAGGGATTGGCGGCATTCTTTCTTGACCACGTGATCGCTGAAGACGGAGAATACTATGTGGACCATGAGTCCGTATGTTAGGAGATTATATTTGTAAGAGATAATTATTGTATATGTAGCCGGTAGTGTCGGATAGATATACGAGAACTTGTTGTTCGACCAATCTCTCGGAGAAGGAGAGGTGGTCGATATCACTTCTCTCTGTATGCATATATGTTCATGACGATCTTCTGTTTCCTTCGTTTGCTTACTAGCTAGATAGCGTGTCTAGTCCTCTCTATACGTATGTGTAGTACGTAGCGTCGACCAAGCACGGACATAAGAGAGGACACGTCTCTATTAATTATAGCTAGCTAACACAATATATGAAACACCTAAATTAACCCCCCAGAACCCCCAACCCCCCCCCCTTCAAAAATAAACAAAAACCCCAGCCACAGAAATGCTGACGCGTGGATGCCTATTGGTCCCGGTTGGTGCCACCAACCGGGACCAAAGGCCCTCCTGCCTGGGCTCCGCGCACAGGCCACGTGGAGGCCCATCTGTCCCAGTTCTGGATTGAACCGTGACTAAAGGGACAGGGCATTAGTACCGACCCTTTAGTCCCGGTTCAGGAACCGGGACAAAAGGCCCTTACGAACTGGGACAACAGGCCCTTTTTCTACTAGTGGGAGCAATCAGAGTGCTAAGGAAATCATTATTATTGGTATTGGTGAAGTCACACAATTTGGTAGTATCTTGATCCATCGCGACAAACAAGCAATCTAAGACACGAGCAAACAAAAAGCAAGCGGGCAAAAGAGGAAAATAGAGACACTACAAAAAAAAGACACATCCGTGACATTTTGGGCCGAACGAAAAAAAATCGGTCATACATATGACACTTCTATGGCGATAATTGTGACAAAGCCCGGTATCATCATAGATGTGGTGGGCTCCTACTGCTATGACAAAAAATCATGACAGAAAATGGGCTTTTCATCCTGGGCGGGCCGGAGACGCGGCTGCATGACATTCTTTGGGCCGTCCATGACGGGAAAAACCATGGTAGAAGCAAGGGGGAGGAAAATTTCGGGGAGTTCCCGGTTACGGTGGGAGGTCGGGGGCCGAGCGATGCGCGCTTCTCTCGTACACGTACGCACGTGTGTGCGAGGCGTTGGCTCTAACTGAACCCGAGTGAGGCGTTGGGCTCTAACTGAACCCGAGCGATTGCACTGCAGGCTACGCGTTACTGAACCCGAGCGATCGATCGATGGCTGTTAGCTGAACCTGATCGAGCGATTCCTTGGCTACTGCTGCTAACTGAAGCCGATCGATGAGATGAACAGTGAGCGTTGCCGGGGGGGTGGGGGGTGGATGAACAGTGAGCGGTGGCGTTGCCTCTGGATGAACAGGACCCCGTGGTGTGGTGGAGGGCTGGATGAACAGTAGACGGTGGAGGGGTGCCCGTAGAGGGGTGGATGAACAGGACCCCGTGGTGTGGAGGGCAGGATGAACAGTAGACGGTGGAGGGGTGCCCATGGAGGGGTGGTTGAACAGGACCCCATGGTGTGGAAGGCTGGACGAACAGTAGACGGTGGAGGGGTGGTTGAACAGTAGCCGGTGGAGTAGCGCGCGGTGGAGGCTGGATGAACAAGAGCCCGTGGAGGCTGGAGGAGGTCAACGGTGGATGAACAGTAGCTCGTGGAGGCTGGAGAGGGTCGACGGTGGAGATGAACAGTATCCCGTGGAGTCCCGTTTTGCGGTACGCCACACCCCTCCCGATGAACAAGACCCCCGTTTCGACCGTAGCGCTCCAACACAAGTCTGTTTCCTCCGTTTTGCGGTACGCCACACCCCTCCCGATCAACAAGACCCCCGTTTCGACCATAGGAGGTCTGTTTCCTCCATTTTGCGGTACGCCACACCCCTCCCGATCAACAGGACCCCCGTTTCGACCGTAGGAGGTCCGTTTGCTCCGTTTTGCGGTACACCACACCCCTCCCGATCAACAGGACCCCTGTTTCAGCCGTAGGAGGTCTATTTCCTCCGTTGTGCGGTACACCAAGCCTTGTTTCCATCGCCTCTTTCGTCCAAGCCCTCCCGATGAACACGACCACGCATTCCGTTCTGACCCATGAACACGGCGATGACGCTGTTTCTCCGTTCCGACCCAGCCATGTACACAAGCCCTCGCCGTACGTATGCACGAGTAGGCGTTCGAGACCCCCGCCCGTATGTACACATACGTGGCCGTATTTTCTTTCTTGCACCCTGGCCGCCTCTACTATGACACGTGCGCGCCTCTACATCCACTAGTATATATGTATGTACACGTTCGCGACTAGAATGACAAAGCCACGTACGCTTCGACCAGGTGTGTCCCGACTGTCAGGCACTTCCTTGCCTGCGAAGATGTAGCTGGTGGGTCCCAGCAGTCAGGGGGTGAGTCGTTTTTTTTCCGGACGCACTTCCTTGCGTGCGAAGATGTAGCTGGTGGGTCCCAGCAGTCAGGGGGCTGGTGGGTCCCAGCAGTCAGGGGGGCGAATCATTTTGGTTTTTTTTGCCCGGACGCACTTCCTTGCGTGCGAAGATGTAGCTGGTGGGTCCCAGAAGTCAGGGGGCGAATCGTTTTTTTTTGCCCGGACGCACTTCCTTGCGTGCGAAGGTGTAGCTGGTGGGTCCCAGCAGTCAGGGGGAAACATTTTTTTCACGAAATACGGTGGCCCGTCCGGTGGGTCCCTGCTGTCAGGTGGAGGAATCATTATTTTCCGCGTAATAAGGAGGTACGTCGTTGCTGCCGCCGTGGACCCAGCTGTCAGCCTCTTCACGTACGGTCCATGTTCGATGGAAGTCGTTCCTAGACCACGTTGACCACGCCGCGCCGAGAGCACCAGGGCAGTGGACGACGGCGAGGCCTAGGAAGGGGACGACACGGAGGCACGGAAGACTCGGCAGTTGTTTCCCACGCGAAGGGGAGTACGACTGTACGAGGGTTTACTGGTTCGTCTGCCATCGCCGAAGAATAACAGCAGGTGTGGGTGAGTAGAGGGGTGGCTAGGCCAGCGATGGGAGTATGGTCGGGCGGTGAGGCCTGCGCGGAAGCACAGCCGGCCGCGAGGAGGGAGTAGGCAGTCCCGCCGGCGCTTGTTTGAGCGGTTGGAGCAGGAAGAGCAGAGATTGAAGAAGCACGACGGCCGTTGGATGGACATCCAATAGTCAGTGCTTGTGCGTCAACCTTTTTTTAGGAAAGCCTCAAATCTGTGGAAAACAACATACAACACATCTGCCATTATTTCTAATAATTTACAGCCCATTTGCTAATTCTTAAGGTTTTTTTTGGAGCCCATATTCATTTTTTAGCATTGCAGCCCATATTGTGGCAACGGTTAAAAAATTATACGAAATTTTGCATATTTCGGTGCGGTCCAAACTGTTTTTAATCCCGAAATTTCGACTCACATTCAAACTGATTTGAAAATAAATGTATATCAATATAAAATCCAACAAATTCTCCACGCATAAAAATTAATGTAATTTAAAATCTTGAAATGAAAAAAAAAGATATTTGAAACTAATTGCCGGTTTGATGTGTCTTAGAAATGCACAACCCATTTCTCATTACTGATGGGCCATTTTCTCGGCCAGCCGAATGAAAGCTCTCCTCGTCTTGAATGATTTGCAGCCCAACAGGCCTGACAAAGCGACTTACTTGGCAAATCACAAAAAAACTGAGATGTGGCCGTGGACCCAGCTGTCAGCCTCTCCACGTACAATACTCTTCCAATGGAAGTCGTTCCTTGAACACGTTGACCATGCCGCATGGAGAGCACCACGGCGGTGGACGATGGCAAGGCCTAGGAAGGGGACGACGCGGTAGTGGAAGCCCGCGCGGAGAGGACTACGAGGGTTCACTGGTGAGGCTGTAGTGTGAGGCTGCCGTCGCCGCAGGGCCTGGCCAGCGGTGGGAATAGTAGGGGGCGGTGAGGCCTCTGCGGCAGCACAGCCGGCCAGGGGAGGCAGGAGCACGCGGCACGACCAGAGCTGCTTTGGGCGGCTGGAGCAAGAAGACCAGAGGTTGAAGAAGCACTACGGCCGTTGGATGGACATCGTACGGTCACTGGACCTAGAATCGTTCATATTGACTAAGTTGATAAAGCCCTTCATCCCTGTCAACTTAGTAGGCCCACAAGTCAGCCTCCCAGCAAGGTGGACCCAGCTGTCAGCCTCTCCACGCACAATCTACTTCCGATGGTGTCGTTCGTTGACCACGTTGACCACGCCACGCCGAGCGCATCCAAGGTGGTGGACGACGACGAGGCCCCGGACAGCAACGAGCCAGAGATGGGAAGACACGGGACTAGAGTCGCATACGGAGAGGTGTACGAGGGTTAACTGGTTCTAGTGCGGTGTGGTTCGGTAGTCGGTGGAGAAGAACAGGAGGTGTGGAGGGGTGGAGGGATGGCCTGGCCAACGGTGGAGTAGCGCTTCATAGCGAAGCGTGCTAAGCAGAGCTGCTAGCAGCAGGAGGCGGGAGGTGGTCCCGGCGGCGCTGGAGGAAGAAGACGAGAGATTGAAGATGGATGCCTGTCGTTGGATGTAAATCCAACGGCTAATATGTCAGAATAATTTGTTGACTAAATTGACAACGACTTGCATTGGCTTTGACCTATTGGCCCACATTTCAGCCTCCAAAAATGTGGCACATATTCAACCCATTTTTTCAGAATTTACAGTCTTGTTTTTGCACGGTAGAATTTACAGTCAATTTGATCTTTTTTTTGAAATACAGCCATTAGCTGGGCTGGGTGAAAAAATAATGTAGCGTCCATGCGGCCCGTTTATTTTCTTTCCTAAAAAGTTACAGGCCATTTGCACTTTCTCGAAATACACGATTTTGCTGGGCTGATTCTAATTATAATGTTGGGTTGGGCCAGCAATGTTATCGAAAAATAAAAGGGGCTGAGCATTTTGTTATAAATATATTTAAATAATAAGTGATATTATTACATTCGTCCTTAATCTTACCAAGCTTTTGTACACAATCACTAGGATTTTCGTGCCAAAACAATCCAGGATTTTATTTGTTAAGAAATTATTTTTATAAGTTAATAAGATGTGGGATATTGTTTTCTTACATATGTAAGTATCTGTTAAATATATGATGACAATAAAAATAATATATAATAACATATGAAATAAATTTTTTAGAAAAACAGGGAGCATCTCCCCGGTTCAATTGCTGAGAACGAAACCACAACATATTTTGATACAGCAGCTCAAAGAGCAGTTCGAAAGCAAAGGTAGAAAAGCTACAAACTAGGGGGGGTGGATGAACAAGTTCTCTGAATAACACAAATCACCCGAGCGGTGCCAAAGGCAGAGCGGATAGAGCACACAAATGACACAGGGAGGGTCCAGCAAAGCCTTCATGGTCTTCAGCCGAGGGGCCGTGTCAGCCTGCGGCGACCAGTAAGCAAGCGGAGAGACCGGGCTAGAAGGCGTAGCATGGTGGATGTCCCTCTTTTTCGGCGCCAGGTGCCCATCATCTTCATCAGAGATCTTGCGATGAGCCCACGGGTCCTGCCCCAAAGCAGGCCGAGCCTTGTTCAGCCACAAGTGATCGCCAACGGTTTCTGGAGGGATCTTGTTAAGGTTTCCACGAAGCTCATCAACTTGTCCTTGTCCGATCCGGAGGAGAGAATCGCCCAGTTCCTCACCATGTTCCTGATCAACCTCAAGACACGTGGAATGGAAATCCAGGAGGTGTTACTGAAAATCATAGCATTTCTATATTTCCAGAGGCACCAAAGGACAACTGAGCTAACAGTGTTTAAAACTGAGCACTTTTTTAGTAGCAATCTAGAATCTGGCGACAGATTCGAAGGATGAGCCAATCTAACTAGAGAAATATTCCACAATGTGGGCCCAGAGATGTTTAGCAACTATACATTCAAAAAATAGGTGAGAACAAGACTCTTTTTCCAAGCAGTAAACACAATCAACGGGTTTGATGATGTGTCTCTTCCTAAGGTTATCCCTAGTCATCAATTTGTTTTTGGAGAGAAGCCAGAGAAATACATGAATTTTAGGGGGAACTCTCAATTTCCAGACAGCAGGGATAAACACGGGTTGAACCCCTCTAAAGTTGATAACATGATAGAGGGAGCTGGAGGAATACTTCCCCTTATTGTCGAGTTGCCAAATCAGGGCATCCGGACCGACAGTAAAGGTAATGCTTTTGTTAAAGAGAGTTTTAGGCATTGACCGTCCCAAACTTCATTGACACTTTTGTTAAGCTCATTGTGGACATAGTAAATAGGCCAAAATTTGACTCCTAGGGGGGGTGCCAAACCAACTATCTTCCCAGAACCTGGTTCTGCTCCCATCCCCTATGTTCCATCTGAGCCAAATTTCACAGCATGCATAATAGATTTTAATCCTTTCCAGAATCTAGAGGTCTTAGGGTTGGAGGAAGGGACAAAAATATTAGGTTTATTTCCAAGGTATTTATGGGCAATAAGAAGCTTCCAGGGTTTTAGGTCTTCCTCATAGAATCTTTTAATCCAAGACCCTAGAAGACAGATGTTAATTTCTTCGAGGTTAGGTATGCCTAGGCCTCCAAAATCTTTTTCATAGAGACTAGGGCCCAATTAGCAAGGTGTAGCTTCCTATTTCCCTCAAAATCATTCCACAAGCAATGAGACATCTGAGAATTGATGAGGTTCACTACCCATTTAGGGAACTTGAAGAAGGAGAGGAGATACATTGGAATGCTAGCCAAACAAGCTTGTATGAGGATCAATCTACCTCTGTAAGAGAGAAGTTTTCCCCTCCATCCAGCAATCCTTTTAATGATTTTATCCAGAAGGGGTTGGATATCCTCTCTCCTCAGTTTATCATAGTGGAGAGTGATACCTAGGTACTTAATGGGGAAGTTACGTTTATTACAGACTAGAATAGAGAGGAAGTCAGCTAACTCCTGATCATCCATGTTGATAGGGATGAGTTCACTGTTAGAGTAGTTGATTATCATGCCTGAGACTTGTTCAAACTAGGTTAGAACAGTTTTCAGATTGCTAGCATGTGTGGAGTCATTGTCTAAGAAAAGGATGGTATCATCTGCATATTGAAGGCAGATGATGCTACCAGGGCAGACCTCGGGACAGAGCCCTGCAATCAGACTATGATCAGCAACTTTGCACAGCATTTTAGTAAGAACGTCCACTACTAAATTAAACAAAAGCGGGGAGATGGGGTCACCTTGCCTAAGGCCTTTACCAGCAAGGAAAAAAATCAGTTTCACAGTTATTTAACTTGACCCCAACAGACCCCCCATGAGTAAGTTGCTGGATCCAACTCTCTTCTATGAAAGGCTTGGAAAAGATCTAAGAGGTCATTTTTCACCAAGTCCCTAAAATGCTGGTAAAACAAGAAGGGAATCACATCAGGACCAGGAGCCCCATCAGGATAAGAGCTAAAAATGGCTTCCTTCACCTCTGTCTCTGACAAAGGGGCTTCTAGCAGCTCATTTTCAGCAGGAGAGACTTTTTCAGAAGCAGAGAAAAAATTGTTTTGTAGAGAGAACCCAGAAGGGTTTTCTTTCTTAAACAGGTCTTTGTAGAAGTCACTAGCCACTTTCAGCATCTCATCTACCTCAGTAACAGGGCCATTAGGGCCATCAAGGGAGTGAATGAGGGTTTTCCTCCTCCTCTGGTTAGCTACTGCATGGAAGTAAGCAGTATTTCTATCACTTCCAACATATCTAGCAGAACTGTGGGTTTTCCTTCTAACAGGGCAATTCTCAACTTTATGGGTAACCATTTTGTAGATAAAACAACTCTTGGGCTTGACACATTTATCCAAATGATGCTCTGGTTCCCCATAGTTGTAGTAGATCACCTCAGAGTATGCCATAAGGCCCGAAGCAGGGGCAGGAGCAGTTTTCTAGATGTCCTATCTCTTCTTTTGTTGATTCTTGCCTTGAGATTTCTCACTGATCTGAGAGTCAGAACCACCAGCAGATTGATCTTGGGCAATTACAGGAGCCTGCCCAGATTGTGCCCCCATTTGGGGCGGAGGTGGGCCGTAGCAGTGCCCAACCGGCGCTCTCCCCCCCCCCCCATTGTGATAGGGGAAATTCATCGGAGTTCCTGGTTCCTACTCATCCTTCAGCCAGATGTTGTCTCTTAGGAAGGAGAAATAACCACCAGACAGCTCAATTGAAGCAGATTGCAAGCCTAATTTCAATCTTCTACAGGTTAGGGGGAGAGGTAAGGTAGGGGATCCACCTGCTCCGGCTCCGGTGGCGTGCTGGTGGGAAGGAGTCCAGTCAAGCATTCCCATCTCGCAGCATGGCGTGGATCTCCTGAATTCACGTCTCCTTTCGCCCATCGAACGAACGCAATCGGCGGCTCACTGGGGTGGGGCATCCTGTGCATCTCCGAGAAATCTCCTTCGAAGTAGATCCGCAGGGCTAGATTCAGTAGCTCCCAATCCATATGATCCTTGCACATCCGAGCATACCTGCGCGAGTGAGAGAACGGATTCGGTCCCTCCTCGGCTTCCTCCCTCGCAGCTTCCTCCTCTGCTTCCCTCCTTTCGCACGTGCACTAGGTCCAGGAGAGAGCGTCGTCGCGGATCCGCATCGCCTGCTCCCTGCATCTCCTCCCTCGAGTCTCCCGCAGCACCGCCACGCGCGATGGAGTCGAGCGGCTGGAGCATCCGCGGGAAGGCTTTGTAGACATGTGGGAGATGCATCTTGTACATCTGCCTGTCTTCCAGCCATGCCCCCGTGGATATGGCCGGCGACTCCATGGGGCGCGCGAGCGGACTTGCTGAGGGGGCAAGCGCGCCCGAAGTCAGGAGGCGGGGGGTGGCGGCGAGATCTATTTGCCAATTACTCCCTCCTTTTCGGTTTATAGGGCTCAATTCAAAAATCTCACCAACCAAGGTAAATGATGAATGGTGGAATACTTTTTGTAGTTTGCAAAAGCACCTAATTAATGCACTTGTTTTCCTCAAAAAATTATGTTTATCAATGCATAAATTGCAATGCATGCATGCATAAAGTACATGCATTGGTCAATTTTCTCTTAGTACTTGCATGCAATGATTTAATGCACCTTGGAATCTGACCATGTGATGGAAAACAACCAAATTGAGCCTTATAAAATTGAAAAACTAAAATTTTGAGATAAGCCCTATAAACTGAAAAGGAGGGAGTATGTGAACTAAACAGTCAACATATAAAATAATTTAAATATATATAATATAGTTAGAAGGGAAACATGAGTTGGACCTGGCGTTCCTATTCTTATATAGAAAAATAGAACATACCTCTGCGTTTTCTTCAAAAAAATACATAAATTGGGCTGCCAAAAATAAAATCTTGGATGGGAGGTCCATAGGCCGGTCAATACATGACGGCCCTAAGAAAATACAAACAGGCCAATGGACCTCCCATCCAAGGTCGTGGGCTGCGCATGTTAATAATGAAAGCCTAGACGGGGCAGCCCAAAACCACGTCCAACACTTGCCAAAACTTCGTCCCTCATTTTCTCTGTGTTTCGCACACTCGACATTGTGTGGGCATTTTGACTGTGCATCATATGAAGATGTGCTATGCATGAATGTTGATCAGCATGATGTTAACTGGCTGGTAGTTCTATCGACCATGAATAAAATTTCCAACATGATGTTAACCCTGTTTGAAAAGGCCATGTTAATATAAATGCTCTGCCTCTGAAAGTTGCAGTTTCTTATCTGAAACCGAACTTGGAATTTCTAATCTGAAACTGAAACTTGCAGTTTCTTCTCTGAGAATCACATTGTCTGCACTTTTATACTCCTATGAAACTACATTTTTAAGTGCTAAAAATAGATCTCTAGAATTCATAAAATACTTCATATGCTCAATACTGCAAATCTGAAATTCAAAAGACATTCATATCTAAAAGTACTCTCAAAATACACAACACAAAACACAATTCACAACCTGCAAATACTGACAACCCTAAGCTCCTCCTGACAATTCACAACCTGCCCGACTATTGGGCTGGGGGGCAGCCCCCTCCTATTCCTCGGTGGCAGACAGCCGCCCTGTGAGACGATGTGAATGGCGAGGGAGACGATGGCGGGGAAGCGTCATTGGGCCAACTGCTTTTCTTCTCTTGCAGTTGGGTTCGGTCGACGAAGACTCCACCGGCTCGCTCTGGCAGGACACCCTCACAAACGGCACCCTGTAGATGCTCGATCCTTCAATCTTTGGTGGATGCTCCATCTGGGATCGATACTCCCACCACCGCTCCCTCACGATCGGATTCGGTGAATGTGTTTGCTCCATGGCCCAGAGGAGCAGCTCTATGTACTCCGGCGCGACTCCCTCTGGGAGTATTGCCGCATTTTCGCTCTGTTGCAGATATTTGTCCATGGATGTCGCCGTCACCGCTAGTTGGTCGTTGTTGTCAAACCAAGACTATATCTCCAACATCCGAGCTAGCTTCACAGGGTCGCCGTCTGTGATCCTCACGTATCAGTTGTACTCCTCCATCGATCTACTTCTCCACAGCACCTTCACTCGCCGGCGGTGGTTTTTGAATGGAAGAGGAGAGGAGCAGCGCTGGTTTTGGATTAGAACGGGAGAGGAGCGACACTGGTTTTGGACTGGAACAGGAGAGGAGGGGCGGTGGTTTTGAAATGGAACAGGAGAGGAGCGACGCTGCATTTAGATTGGAACAGGAGAGGAGCGGGGGTGGTTTAAGAGGAGAAGAGCGGAAGAGCGGCGCTAGTCTTGGAAGTATTTTTTTTGTTTCGCGTATTTTGGGTCAAAGTTTGACCACGTACTGTATTTGACAAGCAAAATGTGAATGCATGTCACCAAAAATTGTACCGTTTGGTCATATCTGAATGTACTTTCAAATTATACTCCCTCCATTTTTTATACAAGGCCACAAACTCATATTATAGGTACCATGGTAAAAATCAATGCTATGTTTAAGTCAATGTTGCTAGCTAGCTTGTCACCTTGATTGTCGATCGTGTTAATTAATGTGGTTTTTCTCTCCCAAGCACAACAAGCCAACCCTCTTACTCCTCATTGGTTGATTAATATTGGGAATGCAAGCTAACCTTCTCACTCCCGCATGCACACAAGGGATATTAATGTCCTCGGGTGCTAGTACGAGGCAAACGCCATCAATTTTGCCTCGATTATTGTTAGTGGCCTTGTATAGTTGCAAATTATAATTTTGATAGTGGCCTTGTATACAACGTATAACATATATTTTATGTGCGAAAATCATGGTCAATTATGACCCAGAATAAAAGGGAGACTAGTTAATGTGGGGTCGCTTTCTTAATTGAAGGGTAAATTGATTTTTATTTTGATCCAGTCAGAGCGCGCCGGCCCTCTCGTCCAATCCTAAATTGTTGTCGCACGCTCCTTTCCCTCTTCTCCATTGCAAAACCACCTCCTCTCCTCTCCATCATCTCCATTCCAAAACCACCGTCTTGCCCCTCCCTCTTCTCTATTGCAAGACCACCGTGTCTCCTCCGTTTTCTAGACGCTTTGCTCCATGGCGCGGGCGCAATCCATGGATACAAAATTAGTATACTGTATACTATTTAAAAGTCGAGGGCGGGGCTTTTTCTGCGCGGTAGGCGGCGGGGCAGTTCCGCCTAGTTGGTTCGACAGAGACGCGAGAAGACGAGGGAGTAGGCTGCTGCAAACGTAGGGCTGTGTGATTTGACAGCGAGTTACTGCTAGACAGGTGGGGCCTTGTGATTTGACTTGCCATTATCATTTTAACTACGGCGCTACGACCGGCGTGAGTCTCCCAGATTCCTGACCACCTCCATACAGGTGCCTCTCCCAATGCTCCACCATGTAGTAGAGGCTGGCTCTTGCATGAGAGCCCACTTCTCCACTTTTTCCTTGCCTATCTTTCCTCCACATATGCAAAAATGCCATGTAAAGCGCACTATTGTACTTACTTTTACTTGCTCCTATAGGTGCTTAAGCTTGCCACATAGGCATAAAGTCTGATGTGGCAAGTTAATCAAGAAGAGAGAGACTAGTTTGGTGACCCAAGAAAGAAATGGTGCTAAGCGCGTGTACCTAGGTGAAAAGACAATTTTGAGTCTATAGCTAATTAAATGAAGCAAACTTAGCAACACCATTTCATTGGAAGAGGTCACTCCTTGGCAAATGCAATAAATACACGCGCTTACTAGCACCATTTCTTCCTTGAGTATGAAGAAAGAGATAGAGAGGAGTAACAAAAAATACACTTATAGCCAACCTTGTTGTAGTATGAGTGACTAAGTGATGACTATGTATGACATGCCAACATCAGATAGCCTAACGCACCGTGTTAAATCTTCAAGGGCGCGACCACGCAAGTGACGCGACGGTCATGGTAGGCCCGACCATGATACGGGCTGCTGGCAGCCCTTGGATCTGAGATCAAACGGTCGCATGCTAAGTTGCTAAAAATTTGCAGAATAACCCTCCAGGATAGGATATTCACCCATAGGTCTAGAATCACGCCATGCAACCGTTCGATCTCAGATCCAAGGGCTCTTGGAAGCCCGTATCATGGGAGAATGGAAAGCCACTACCCTGCCGTTCTCACGCTGGCGGTTCGTTCTTACTCGTCCCTACACGTCCTTCAATACTACGGCAGTTCGCTCCTAGTCGTCCCATCCATTCACATTATGGCAGTTCCACTAATCCTAACCCTCCTCCCAAATCCATGGCGTCCCAAATCTCCATGATCAGCGGTGAGTACAAGGTTAGAACCATCACTGGCGATGAGTTCGACGTCATCTACACCCGTTCTTCCGCGACGGTGAAAGGATGCCTTTCTCACTTCAGACGCATGTTCGAAAACTCAGATGAGGAGTGGGTCGCGGGGCTAGATGTTGAGTACACTACAGTCCTGGGACGAGAGAAGGATCTAAAGGACGAAGAGAGGAAGAAGCCCGCCGTGATCCAGGTTTACGTGCATGACTTATGCTTGGTTTACCACATATGCCATGCCAACGTTGAGTGCCAGGATTTTAAGGACTTCCTCGGGAGCAACCTAGTCAAATTTGTTACTGTAGACTTTGGTAATGACAAAGAAATCCTGGGTCGGATAGGCCTCATTGTAGGCAACCCCTTCGACCTCTAGAAGAATCGGCTGGTGCCCTCTCGTCAGCCTTCAATGCTGACCCTGGCAGGAGCGATGGTTCATCCTTCGTATGGTAAACTGGTGAAACCTCCATACACGATTCATCGTCATGCATGGCAGCGGAATGTACTAGATATAGACCACATCCAGTACGCTGCAATGGATGGCTACCTTTGCTTCAATATCTACAAGGGTTGGATGAAGAGCAACAACCAAGTGTGCGGTTCAAGCAACGAAGTATCGGCCAAGAGGAAGAGGGACAAGGACGAAGTCGAGGACGTGGACGAGGACTCTGAGTAAGGTGGCAGTGTCGTTGCTCATGGTGGTTCTAATGAAGTGTCTACCGGAACAATTGCAAAGTTTAATTTCAGGTGCACTTAATTTAATTTGAGGGGTGTGTTGTGCTGAGCCCCGAGCAGAACTATGTTATGTTTCTTCTCGTTACTTTAACTCTTCAGTACGTACATACTAGTATTTCTTACATTTCATCTTTTAGTTGGTATAGTACTACCACTCGTTTCTTCACATTATATACGTACAATATATATGGCCAACATCATATAGCCAGCAGTTTAGTTGTCAAAGAATTTCAGGGTGCTTAGTTTTGTCAAAGAATTCCAGGATGCTTAGAGGGTGCTTGGATCCAAGGGACTTATTTTAGTCGGACTAAAAATAGTCTCTTTAAGAGGCTAAAGTTCCAATCACCCCTGACTAAAGAGGGGCTAAAACTAGTCTTGAGACTAAATTTTTTTAGTCAGGGGTACCCCTACTAAAATGTGGATTAGTCCTCTCTCTACTCATTTAACTCCTCTCCTTTAACACAGGCGAGTTCTGGATTGGAGGGTTTGGAGGATAATAAACGCTCATTAACTTGATTTTAGCCTTTTTAGTATTTGGATCCAAGCATGGGTGAGGCTAGCATGTTTTAGTTCCACTACTTTTAGTCATGGGACTAAAACGTATCCAAGCACCCTCTTAGTTTTATTTGAGGGGTGGGTTGTGCTGGACACCATTATTGTGACTAGCCTTTTTAATAGTACTATATGCATAATTTGGCGACGAGCGCTCTCTATATGTACCACCTTTTTTTTAATTTCAAGTTTTGCTCCATGGCGCAATCCATCGATACTACTGCTGTATAAAAGTATACATTTTTTAAAAGGCTAGAGGGCGGGGCAGTCTAGCTTGGTCGGTTTCACGAGAGGCGACGGCCTTTGTGATTTGACGGCTCATTACTGCTGGAAGGCAGGGCCTTGTGATTTGACTGCTTGTATAAATGCGCCAATGACCTGATCGAGGAGGAGCAAAGAACCGTGCGGTATACTCAAGTTTTCCACTGGAGTAGTACTGCGACAGAGGAGCACGAAACATGGTAGCCCAGTGCCATATGGTGATAAAAAATGATCTAATTTGCTAGTCATCTCATTGTTAGCATTGTTCTATTCATTCCCTCAAAAAACAGTGTTCTATTCATGCCTCGCAGAGAACGTGACACGTGCGGCGTAACACCCGAAGCAAAAGATGAAACACAGGAGCAAAAGAAGAAGGAAGATTATCACCCCAAATGATCTAATTCGCCGCGGAGTCGTAACTGCTTCTTCATCGCCTGCATGACCTCCATCTCCTTGTGCGTATCCTCCGCCATCTTCATCATTGTGTCCATGACGCGGCATTTCTCGATGCGAGCCTTCATCATCTGTTCCACGGCCATATTACGTAACTTGACAGCAGCCAGGTGCTCGATGTGGAGCTTAGCCAACTCTTCCTTCTGTTCCATGGCGAGGGCCTGCAGCATCTTCATCGAGGAACTACTATTCTCATGCAGCTTCTTCCAGCCGGTGTTCTTCTCCTTCAACGGGTCGATCTCGTGGCAAAGCTTCGCATTGTCCTCCCGAAGTCGTAGGATTTTGCCTGTCGCCTTCTTCTTCGAGGCAATGCTCTTCTTCAGCAGCATCACCAAGCCGGCGCTCAACTCCCCCTGCTGATTGAGCTCAGCAGGCATATCGTCGAGGCTCTCCTTCAGCAACTCCATCAAGCCTTGGATGAACTCCTTCTACTTATTGAGCTGATCGGGCATGCCGTCGAGGGATAACGACTCCAGCTCCGCCGGCTCGACATGTTTGCCTCCGCGGCTAGGGCGCTCCTGGGAGCCATCGCCTGCCCGTGAGAGATCTTTCGAGGTCTCTGCGTGGCGGCGAGCCCTCTCTTTTTTTCCGCAGCCTTGGTTGCCGCTCCCTTGTTATGACTAGTTCTCGACCTAGAGCTCCGCTCACCGGCCATGGCAACGACGGACGAAGAAGAAGCACTTATGAGGAGGAAAGGTAGAGTGATTTTCGGTTAGGTAGTTCCCCTTTTTATAACCTAAGTACTAGCACTAGTACTAATACCTGCATAGTGGGAACACGTTCAGGTTTGGTACGTACTACTAGTAGGTGTGAGCAGGCTTTCGAATGTGATGGGAACAAGGTAAAGATTAATTGATGGTTTTGGTTTCGAGGCCCGAAACGGCCCCCGATGAGTTTAGCGGAACATAAATTTCAAGTACTACACTGCTCAAATGCCTAAATATTGAGTAGTATGTTATTGTCAAAAATTGGCACAAAATACGAAGGAGACCAATGGAAGTACTACTAGCAACCCACGATTTAACTACTCGCATGTGCGCAGTGGAGTAATAATGTCTTTTTTCCGCCCTCATGTCCACTCAATTTGCATGCGCTGTATTAATCGACCATCAATGAAGTGAACGACTTTACACGCGTCAAATTATCACATGGGGTGGATCTTGGTACAAAATTGCGTTCGCCCGTGTACCCGTGTGTGCGTGCGAGGAATGAGTGCTTGCATGGCGTGCGTGCACATCTTCGCTTCGTGCATGTACCGCCAGTATGGCTCAGGGAGGACGAGTAAATTCTTCTGGAACCAGCTGCACGTCACTGTGATCAATCCATGCAAGGAGGTCGCGACAATGCCTACACATGTGCCATGTGGCTTCATGAACTGTAAGAGAGACAGTATGTAGCGTGCCATTGGTATTCTAGTTTACGTGTTTTGCACAAACTCGAAATACTAGTAAGGTACACGTGCATTGCACGCATCAGATTTTGCAACCAAATTATGAATAAATACCACACTATAGCATGTAAGCTCTGAGTCATATATGCCTGATGTAGCCCTTCGTTTAATTCTTATAGTTCATCTCATTCAAAATCAATTAGTTTTTATAAAAAAGCTAAGAACGCAGGAATAGGAAAAACATGGGATTATAGTGGAATGTCGTCTTGAATCCTACAGGATTGTACGAGTGTTTGATTGTGCATAGAAAAAACGCAGAATTCTTTCAAAGAGGTTTGAGTGGATGGGATGTTTCCTATGAAATCTAGTGCAAATGAATCATATGGAAAAATTCCTATTGTTTACAATCCTACGAATCAAACAACCAAGATAGGAAAAATTCCTAATGATTAGAATCCTCCAAAATTCCTTTGAGAATCCTTTGAATCAAAGAAGCCCTTAATATATTTTATGATTCATGGAATTGTGTGCTGTAAAGCATAAAGTAAAAACAAATAATGGCAATTCAACTAGAAAAAAAAGTTTGGGTAGTTATGATACGGAAGAATCTAGAACAAAAGAGAACCACTGTTGTTTTGAGGTTTGTGCATTATGCTTAAGTTCAACCATGGAGTCTGCTAGATTGTACATGTGGTAAAATCTGGTGGGTGGGCTAGAAGATGGTGCGAGGGGCCGAGTGGAGGGAGACTATGAAGGAATGCACAAGTGGAGATCGATATTTAGAGAGAGGGGGTGAACACGTGCGCTGATGCGCGCAATGGTGGAGCCATGAAAAATAAATGAGCTAGGGGGCCAAGCATTGCTAATCCTTTACGAGGAGGGTCTATTCATGAACTTAAACCATTTTTAGCGGCAATTGTCTAATGATCACATTCATATTAGCCTTGATATATAGTAATGTTAGGGGGGGAGGGGGCAGGGCCCTTACTGCCCCATGTCTTCGCCATTGTGCATGCGTCTGAGAGATGAAGAGGAAGGCATGGATGATGAGAGGGGGACGTTGGATACATAATTAATGTGGGTGTATTAGCTATATATGTTAATCCTATATAGAGAGATATAGATTGATCGATGTGGACGTGGGAAAGAGGGTGAGACCTCACTGGATATATCGATTGATCGATTTGTGTGGAAAACTATGAAAGACCTAGCTATATACACACATACATAGAGGAACATCGATCATTGCGCATGCACGCGTGAGAGATAAAGAATGCCCGATATGATGGAGAGGGGGATGTGTGTTGGTGTGTGCCTTCATGGGAGACCGGCCTGAAGAAAAAGATTGCATGTGTGCGATGGATAATGCCGAATGGTAGTGTGTGTGCATGCATGCACGAGAGAAAGTTAGTGGTACAATTATAAAGAGAAGACTACTGTGTGGGTGTAAAAGAATAGCTGAATAGGTGAGGTCACAATCAATGTAAAGTTGAATTCAAATATTTGAATAAGAGATCCTGATGTTTGAAACCCATGCATGCATGAATATAATGGAGATCTGCGTGGTGTGGTTTCGAAGCGAGCATGTTGTAATGTATACACATTGAACAAGGTCAGACTGATTTGAATTTGAGATACCGATGGCACACATCATTTGGCCACGTCGCATCCGTGCATGGACACACTATTCTAATTGGAGATGATGGGCGGCTTTTGCATCACATATCTATATCTATACCCATATATATACATATTATATTTTTTTTATTGTGTGCGGGTAACTTTAACTTTGAAAGATGGTCGTTGGATGAGGCGAATCCGATGGTCCAAAGATGGCAAGTTTGAGCACTACTGGCCGTTGGATATCATCTAGATTCCACCAGATTTCGCCACATGTATAATCTAGAAGACTCCATGGTGAACTTAAGCATAATGCACAAACATCAAAACACAAGCACTTCTTATTTGTTCTAGAATCTTCTGTATCAGAATTGCCCAAGTGTTTTTCTACATGATTTGCCATTATTTCTTTTTACTTTATATCTTACGCCGCACAATTCCATGAATCTTAAAATAGATTAGCTTTCTTATAAAAACTGGATGATTTTGAATGAAACGAACTATAAGAATTAAACGAACATCTACATCATGCATATATGACTCAAAGCTTGCATGCTATAATGTGGTATTTATTCATAATTTGGTTGCCAAATCTCATGCGTGCAATGCACGTGTACCTTACTCTAGTCTAAATGGTGTTTGTGTGTGTGTTGTGTGTGTTCAGGTGCAAATTGTCTTTTTTTGGGTACATGTTAAGCTTGTTCTTCCGAAATTTCAAGCCGCGCCTTGTTATGCCAAAAATTCAAGCTAGCGTCTCTGTCTATCGTGCTGCGACACTCCTACCTCTTCAACCCGTGCCTTGTTAGCCCGAAATATTTAAGATATATCTTTGTCTCATTGTGCTCCGACAAGTCCCTCCATGTCAATCCGTGCCTTGCTATTCCGAAATGACAACGCGCGCGAAAACTCCCACCTCCTGTGAAATCCAGACACGTGAAATGCCCGTGGTGCCCCTGAACTGAAAGAACCGCCTCAAATCGGTGGGGCTACTTTCGTAACTTACCCCACATTTCGGACAAGCGCGTTTCTAAGCCATGGTTCCCCACTGCCATCCCATCCGCCCACCCATTCGTACACCGAGGCCACGAAAACCCGCAACAAAACCCCACACCCTGCTCCGTCCACCACCCAGCCGGAGCCTCTTCCCCGACGATGTCGTCCACAGCAACACCTCGACGTCCCTCATCCACCGTACCGGATGAGGATCCGTCGTCGATCTCATCGTCCCGCCGGTTCAGCCACCCCGTCCTCCACCTCCAAGGAGCTACCCCGACGTTCCCCTCGTCTTTCGCGCCACCTCCATTCCCACACTGCCGTCTTCACCTGCACTACCGGAAGAGCATCATCATCACCGTTTCCTCGGATGAAGTTGCGGCCTAATCGGCGCCACCAAAGAGGTTGTACACTAATCGCCGCATTTTCTTCTTGATTCGATCTCACAGCAGTGCTACCGGCGCTCGGTCCCGAGCCGACACGACGCGGCTCCATCCACGGCGGCGTCGCCGGCCACTTCCTCCACGGCATCGCTCCCTCGGCGGCGACGTCCACATTAGTAGGACATGATGTTGCTTTAGCTCTCGCTCGCGCTGCTGCTCTGCTCTTGCTCTCGGTCCCCTGCCTGGTCTGCTCTTGCTATTGCTCTTGCTCGCGCTGCTGCTCTCGCTCTTGCTCTTGCTTGCGATTCTGCACCGATTTAGCTACACTTCAGTCGACTGAATCGACTTTTGGGTCAGTCGATTTTCAGGTGGTGGGGGGGCTCGTCGGGTTGAAGGAAGAACCAGCCGCAGCGGGGAGGGGGGCTCGCCGGAGAGATACCCCACTATCTATCTTAGGGTTCAGGATGGGGGCGGTGGTTGCCGGCAGTGGCGGGGCAGTGGCGTGGTGATCCCCTGAGAAAAAGCTCGGCACGGGGTGGCCTAGAGGGATGGCCGGGGAGGCGGCGGACCAGCGGTGGGGAGTGTTTTCGGGGTGGGCGGGGTGGCGCACCGCAGGCGGCGGGGGGCTGCTGTTTGGCCGGCTCAGGGGGGTGGAGGTTGAAGATGAACCGTAGGCCCTTGATTTCGTATCCAACGGCTGCAAAATCAACTGACCAGAGATGAAAAAGTCAGTCGACCGACGTATATCCTCACCTTGCTAGTGCATTCAGTTTCGACAGCAAAATTCAGTTTTGACAGCAAAATTCAGTTTCGACAGTTAAGTTCAGTTTTGACAGTTAAGTTCAGTTTCGACAGTTAAGTTCAGTTTCGACAGTTAAGTTCAGAGATGAGCGGCTGATGTATTTTACATCTAGCACTTTGTGGGTATGTATTTTACGTCATGTATTGGAGATGTTATTAGCATTCCACTCAGGTTAACGTTGTTCGTTGTCTCTCTTGTCCTGCTTCAGCCTCGGCGTCGTACAACTCACCGGAGCTGCTCCAACGACGAAACCCTCCATCACAGCGGAGCAGTACCCCGGGCTCCATCTCCAGACGCCTAAGATCTTCTTCCCCTCCTCCGACAGCCAAGTCAGCCGGAGCATCCTCACCGGCTAACCCAATCACGCTGAGATCGACATGGCTTCGCCAAAGAGGTTCTACACTTGATGCATCTCTTTTTTACTCTACATGTTATATATATTGTCCACTGAGCACTCGTAGTAACGGGAAATACAATTATTTTATCCTACTATATGACAAGCAGTGAGGTACCAGGCAACTTAGCTATCCGTGATGGACTCTCTTGAATGCCATCATTATTTATCTCTGCGTGTTTCAGCTGTGCATTTGTCGATGGGCCTGGGAGTTGAGCTAGTATGGCAGTGGCCTGGGTCCAAAGTAATAGAAGTAGCACAAAAACATTTTTTTAGTGTAGGATTTTCCTTGCTCAAGCCTGCCTACTAGAATCGCCAGTGCTTGAAAGGAAAAGTGAATGAAAAACATCGGAATTGGAAAGTTTCCTATGGTACTTCTTTTCATGAATTTGGTGCAAAGGAATGGAGCACAGGAAAAACTGTAGGATTTTTTCCTTTAGTGTCTCCTTGAAAGAAAACCCGTAGGAATTCTAATTTCCACTTCTCCTCATTTTCATATTCCTATTCATCAAGCACAAGGCTAAGAGATAGTAGCATAATAGCATTATAGTCGTACATTTTCTTGTGGTTTGACTTAATCTCACCATGCTTTTTGCATCCTGTGATCTTCCAATTGTTGTGAATCAAACACCCAGATTGGCAGAAATCGTGTGTTTTTAAATTCTCTATTTTGCACGTGCATTCCTATCCTATTCCTGTCTATTTCCTATCCCTGCATTGTTAGAATCCTCAAATTCAAACAAGCCCTTACTCAATTACTTCTATTACAAATATGTGTCAAAGAAAATCTTCTGTGGTTTGTCCTGCTCCTGCGGCGCTGTGTTCCACCCCAGCTCAGCTGCTCCAACGCCGGAAGGGTTCACCACAGCAGGGATCCACTCTCCAGACTGTCTTTCGCCGCCTCAAATCTTCTTCCCCGACGCCGGCAGCCACAACAACTGCATTACCATCATCAACTGAGCAGATGACCTTGAGGACTACACGGGTCCGCAAGAGAGGTCGCAGTCTTCCGTGTCTGCTTACGTTATGCGTCGCTTAATATGATGACATGCTACATTATCATCATGTTCACCTATTAGGCTCTGAGTCAGTTCCAAACTAATGCTAAAACTTGAGTTTTTAAATGGTTGTCGGGTACATATTGGGGCAGCAATCAGTACTATCTGTCTACTATCTGGTTAATCTCCGGTGTCTACTATGAGTTTCATGTTGGGTGCAAACAAACATTAAAGTAGCCATTATCTGTATTTTTTAACTAAAGGTATTATCTGCCTGCCATCATTGGTTTTGGGTCTATCCACAGTTTGCTACCATCACTCTGGATTTGTGCATGCACTCCTTACATAATCTCACTATGTTTTATTCCTATGCATGCCAGTTATTGTACACAATGGAACTGATCATGTAGAGCAAAAGAGACGAGCCTTGCATGGCAATAAAATTTCATGCAGACGTCGTTCCATGGTGGGCGCAAAGGCAGCCCCCCCCCTCCACCCATTTCGGATCATAATCAAGAGGAAGATAACTTTTATGAGGGGGATTCAGAAGGAGAAGACCACTCCTATTTACCCCATGAGGTCTTCGCTCTAACTTGGCATGCTGATGTTGGTAATATCATGCATATGGTGCCTTGCATTGCTTACTGTATACATTAAATATGTCATCTGCTTAGTTTAGACGATACGTGAATGCCACCCCAGCTCAGCTGCTCCAACGACGGAAGGGTTCACCACAGCAGGGATCCACTCTCCAGACTGTCTTTCGCCGCCTCAAATCTTCTTCCCCACCGCCGGCAGCCACAACAACTGCATTACCATCATCAACTGAGCAGATGACCTTGAGGACTACACGGGTCCGCAAGAGAGGTCGCAGTCTTCCGTGTCTGCTTACGTTATGCGTCGCTTAATATGATGACATGCTACATTATCGTCATGTTCACCTATTAGACTCTGATGCATCGCTTACATATATGATGCTTTGTGTCAATGCCATATGTTTAGTTTCTTTATCGTATATGTGAATCATGCAATGCCATCTTGTCTAGCCAGGCATCATATATGTGAATTTTGCAATGCCACCCTGGTTAGCCAGTCATCTTATATGTGAATTATATCATGCCATCATTTTTTTATTACGTGTTAAATTTGTCAACAATTTTAGTACATTCAATTACTCTTCCTGTGCATCAGCCATTTGGCACGGTCATGGAAAAATTTGGAGTGGAAACAAGGTCTTCAGAGCAGACAATGCTATCTGACAAAGCGCATGTCTTCCTGGTTACCGATAGCTCCTCAGAGGAGGATGCAGAGACAGATGACCAGTCATATTTCCCCCTCGAGGTGCATGCCCTAACTTGGCAGGGTTATGTTGCTCATATCATGCGTATATGGCATCTTGCATTGCTATGTCATTTGCTTAGTTTAGACATGCTTTGTGTGAATGCCACCTGTTTAGTGTCTAATTACCATATATGTGAATTATGCAATGCCATCTTGTTGCAAGACATTATGTATGTGAATTATGCAATGTTATCTTGTTGCAAGGCATTATGTATGTGAATTATGCAATGCCATGCTGTTTAGGCAAGCGTCATATATGGGAATTATATCATGCCATCCTTTTTTTTATTTCTCATTGCTTTTGTAGACAATGTTTGTATATTCAACTGCTCTTCCTGTGCATCAGCCATTTGAATTGGTGATGGAGAAATCTAGAGTGAAAACAAGGTCTTCAGAGCAGACGATGCTACCTGCTAAAACACATATCTTGCTGGTTACAGATAGCTCTTCAAAGGAGGATTCAGAGGCAGATGACCAGTCCTATTATCCCCCTAAGGTGTATGCTCAAACTTGGCAGGGTTATATTACTCATATAATGCATATGTTGTATTGCAATGCTTAGTTTTTACATCATATACACAATATTGAATGCCATCTCCTTAGTTGACACATCATATATGCGATTGCCATCTGCTCACTTCCTTAGTATATAAATCATATATTTGAATTACGTCATGCTATGATGTTTACATAGACAGCATGTATCTGAATTATGGCATGCCAACCCATTTTCTAAAGACATAATATAGTTATATCATCTCATCCTGTTTACATAGTCATCATATTTAAATTATGTCATTCTATCCGTGAATTATATCATGCCATCATGTTTCCACCGACGGCATGTTTGTGATTTATGGCATGCCAACCACTTTAATAGACACATCGTATAGTTATATCATGTCATCCTGTTTACATAGTCATCATATTTTGAAGTATGTCATTCTATCCTGTTTAATTAGCCATCATACATGTGAAATTGTGTCATGCTATCCTGTTTAATTAGCCATCATATATGTGAAATTATGTCCTGCTATTCTGTTTGCTTAGACAACATAAATGTGAATTATTTCATGCCCTATTTTCTTCCCTACTATCCATTGCACATGTCTATCTTACAATGTCTGTACATTCAATTACTTTTCTTGTTTATTAGCCATTTCAATTGGAGGGAGTGATGGCAGTATCTGTGGGAGTAAAAACACGGTCTTCAGAAAAGATCATGCTACCTGTTGATGCAGGTAGAACCACGGTTGTACTTGCCCAAGAACCAGCCCCACCACACATTACCCACACTCATGCAGATTGTACCCCTACCTAGTTGGACAGACAACCAGCTACACCCCTTCTAACCCCAACCCCAGCAGATAGACACCCAGTTCCCGTTGACATAGCACCGTCTCCACCACAGAGCACCCAAACACGAGCAGTTAGTAAGGCAACTGCAGTGCCCAAATCACGAGGACCACCACTCCGAACCCGAAGTCAACGCTTAAAGCAAAACAAGAATTGTTCTCAGGTCAGGTTCCGTAGCTATGGTTCATACTACTTTGCTCTTGCATCACTATATTTACTGATACCAACTAATTTCAAATTTGAAGGATGCAATTGAAACTCCAATGGCACAACAAGTATGTTTTAAACCTGTTTCTTCAACGTGTTTGTCTATTTGCTGTTGTAACTTGCTCTATGTTGATTTCAGTTTCAATTGAATAAATAGTTATGTTCTCATGCCATGCACATTACAAGTGTTGTTATTGCTATGTAGTTTCCCACACTTGTATTATGTCTATGCTGCTTTGTCTTAAACAGATATGATTCGAACTGTATCTATCTTGATTTGGCAACATAAACTAGAATGATATAGACCATACAGTGACCATACTACATAGATATATGTCTGTTTCATGATGTTATCCTGTCCACCTTACTACTGAACTGGTAAACCTGAGATGTGTTTGTTTGTTTCTCTTCTAGAACGCGGATAAAATATTGGAGGAGAGTACCCTGTTATGCAATGGTAAAGGAAGTAATGCAGATAAGGTTCAAGATAGTGAGACATCCCTGTTGGTCTCCAAGAAAGCTGATAAAAACTATATTGAAGACACTGAGACAACCCCAAAGTCCTGTCTTGATGCAGTGTTCGAGTTACTGGCTACCACTGCTGGCACAAGCTCTTCGAACTCATTGCCTGAATCAGTTCGGCTTCTTGAGTCTCAACTTCAAGTTGAAAGACATCGATCAGATGTTATGCGACAGGAAGCCGAAGGACTGAGGAAGTCCCTGCAGAATTCAGATGCATACTTTCTGGTGCAACAGCAAGCGTTGGAGGACTTAAGCGCCAAACAAGAGAAAGTTAATAAGCTTGCTAAGCATCTTGCCAGCATTATGGGTACCCAGGATATTGTTTCTTGAGCTCTTCTGAAGTGGTTTCAGTTCTGGACTTGTTTTGCTGCGGCGTTTATATGCTGCTGTGTTCCCTATATTTGCACTGGTGGCGAACTTTGATGCCTAGTGGATGTAATATGTGTAATAGCCATCATAGCCTAGTGTAAGTTGCTTGCTTATTTATTTCCTTGCTGTCTTGTTTATTTGTTTGCTTATAGTCAGTGCAGTTCTTTTTCTGCAGTTTGCTAGTGGCTGTAATAACCTATTTTTAAAACTAGGCCACAATAACCATGGGCTAATATTTACTGTAGTGACACTGGGCCTCCTACGGGCCGTAGAAACTGTGGGCCTTCTATGGGCCGTATAAACAGTGGGCCTTTTACGGGCCGTAGAAGCAGTGGGCCTTCTACGCGCCGTAGAAGTAGTGGGCCTTCTACGGGCCGTAGAAACAATGGGCCTTGTACGGGCCGTATCATCAATGGGCCTTCTACGGGCTGTATCATCAATGGGCCTTATACGGGCCGTATGATCGATTGGCCAAACATGGGCCGAATAGACCGCATTCTGGCCGTAAAACGGGCTAGAGTTGGAATCGTTCGTTCATGGGCCGACCATAACGTGCCATCGTTAATAGGCCGTATTTGATGACGCTATGAAAACGGCCCAACATATTAACGGACCACAAACGGGCCGACTATAACCATGGGCTGAATTTGGCCCACAAGCAGAAAATGACAGTAACGGGCCATAAGTAAACGAATGCTGGAAATGAGCCCAAGAATAAATGGGCTGTTAAGAAGGCTGGAAGATAACATGGGCTGGAAACGGCCCAACGGTATAACGGGCCGTTAATGGGTATAAAGTGATACACTGTGCATCACGGGCCAGTTTCACCACGGACCGTTAACGGGTGTAAAGTGATACATTGTTCATCACAAGCCAGTTTCACCACGGGTCATTAATAGGCCAAGAGTTACATAGGGCCTCATATGGGCTGAAATACGTCATGGGCCATACATGGGCCAGAAGTGAAAACGGGCTGGAATCATATTGGATGGCCCAGATGACGCTACTGGGCCTAATTCGGATAGGGCGTAATGGGCCTTGGGTTAGCGGGCTGTAAATGGGCTATATTCGAACAGGCCGTTAACAGGCTTTCCATGGGCCGGCCCGCCAGCTTTTGACCAAGTCAAATGGGCCAGCCTTTACATAGGAATGGGCCTCTGTTGGGTCGTGCCACGTGTCGACGTATCATAGGCGCCTATCTGACCCACTGATGAGCTGACACGTGTTTTGTCCGGCCAATAAGAATTTTACACATGGAAATTTCCCATTGGTCGGGGCTGTTAACGGGTTATCGGCTCCAAAACCTGACCCGATAGCTTAACGGTGTTCCGTTACGGTGGATGCCACGTGTCGGTCACCCTTGACAAAAGCACTTCTGTGACGTGCGATTTATCGTCATGGAAGTGGACACTTCCGTGATGATAATTTTGGTAATGTCATGGAACACTTCTACGACAGCACAGGTATGACTATCTTGATTCTGTCATACATTTGTCATGGATGTACATGGATGACAAAAAAAGCGACCTACTGTGACAAACACGTATCATCACGGAAGTGTATTTTTTGTAGTGAGAGGGAGGATAGAGAGAGAGGGCGAATAAAATGGCAAGGGTGAATTGGGGGGAGAGGAAAACGAGAGGCAAATGGCAAATAATGTAATGCGAGAGATAGGGATTGCGATGGGTACTTGGTATGTTGACTTTTTGCGTAGACTCCCCGGCAACGGCGCCAGAAATCCTTCTTGCTACGTCTTGAGCTTGCTTGGTTTTCCCCGAAGAGGAAGGGATGATGCAGAAGAGTAGCGTAAGTATTTCCCTCAGTTTTTGAGAACCAAGGTATCAATCCAGTAGGAGGCCACGCTCAAGTCCCTCGTACCTGCACAAAATGACAGCTACTCGCAACCAACACGATTAGGGGTTGTCAATCCCTTCACGGTCACTTACAAGAGTGAGATCTGATAGATATAAGATTTTTGGTGTTTTTGGTATAAAGATGCAATGTAAAAAGTAAAAGCAAAGTAGAAAGCAAAGCAAGATTAAAGTGATGGAGATTGATATGATGAGAATAGACCCGGGGGCCATAGGTTTCACTAGTGGCTTCTCTCAAGAGCATAAGTATTCTACGGTGGGTGAACAAATAACTGTTGAGCACTTGACAGAATGGAGCATAGTTATGAGAATATCTAGGCATGATCATCTATATAGGCATCACGTCCGTGACAAGTAGACCAAAACGATTCTGCATCTACTACTATTACTCCACTCATCGATCGCTATCCAGCATGCATCTAGAGTATTAAGTTAAAAACAAAGTAACGCCTTAAGCGAGATGACATGATGTAGAGAGATAAATTCATGAAATATGAAATAAACCCCATCTTGTTATCCTTGATGGCAACGATACAATACGTGCCTTGCCGCCCCTTCTGTCACTGGGTAAGGACACCGCAAGATCGAACCCAAAGCTAAGCACTTCTCCCATGGCAAGAACTACCAATCTAGTTGGCCAAACCAAACGGATAATTCGAAGAGACTTGCAAAGATAACCAATCATACATAAAAGAATTCAGAGAAGATTCAAATATTATTCATAGATAGACTTGATCATAAACCCACAATTCATCGCTCTCAACAAACACACCGCAAAAAGAAGATTACATCGAATAGATCTCCACAAGAGAGGGGGAGAACTTTGTATTGAGATTCAAAGAGAGAGAAGAAGCCATCTAGCTACTAACTATGGACCTGAAGGTCTGAGGTAAACTACTCAAACTTCATCGGAGGGGCTATGATGATGTAGAAGCCCTCCGTGATGACGGCCCTCTTCCGGCGGAGCTCCAGAACAGGCCCCAAGATGGGATCTCATGGATACAGAAAGTTGCGGCGGTGGAATTAGGTTTTTGGCTCCTGGTCTGATTGTTTGGGGGTACGTGTGTGTATATAGGAGGAAGAAGTACGTCGGTGGAGCACCGAGGGGCCCACGAGGCCGGGGGCGCGCCCCCACCCTCGTGACCTCCTCTTTGACTCCCTGGAGTAGGGTCCAAGTCTCCTGGATCACGTTCGGCGAGAAAATCACGTTCCCGAAGATTTTAGTCCGTTTGGACTCCATTTGATATTCTGTTTCTCCGAAACACTGAAATAGGCAAAAAACAGCAATTCTGGGCTGGGCCTCCGGTTAATAGGTTAGTCCCAAAAATAATATAAAAGTGGAAAATAAATCCCAATATAGTCCAAAACAGTAGATAATATAGCATGGAGCAATCAAAAATTATAGATACGTTGGAGATGTATCAGCTTATTGGGCTATTAAAGAACTTAATTATGATTTTAAACTTGCCGGTGAGAAGAGGTTATTTGATATTAGCTCACTTGATGAATGGAGAACCCAAGCCTACGAAAATGCCAAGTTGTTTAAAGAAAAAGTTAAAAGATGGCATGACAAAAGGGTACAAAAGCGTGAGTTTAATGTAGGTGATTATGTATTGCTATACAACTCTCGTTTAATATTTTTTGTAGGAAAACTTCTCTCTAAATGGGAAGGTCCTTACGTTATCGAGGTGGTCTACCATTCCGGTGTCATAAATATCAACAACTTCGAAGGCACAAATCCGAAGGTGGTAAACGGTCAAAGAATCAAACACTATATCTTAGGTAATCCCATAAATGTTGAAACCAATGTTATTGAAACCGTAACCCCGAAGTAATACATAAGGGACACTTTCTGGAACGTTTCAGACTCCGAAAAGTAATAGGTGTGTGGTACGGTAAGTAAACCGACTCCAAAACAGTTTTTAAGGCAATATTTCTCCGTTTTGGAATATTTAGAAAAATAGAAAAATAAGAAGCAGTCCAGGAAGGACACGAGGCCTCCACGAGGGTGGAGGGAGCGCCCTACCCTACTGGGCGCGTCCCCCCTACCTCGTGGGCACCTCGTGTGCTCTCCGGACTCCGTTTTCGTACACGACACTTATTTTGGTCGGTAAAAATTCATTATATAATCTCCCGGAGGTTTTGATTCCCGTATCACGCAAAAATCTCCTGTCTTTATTTCGAGTTGTTTCCTGTCAGGGTTTTCAAGGCCAGGCACTATGTCATCTCCCTTCTCCTCCAACCATGACGGTAATGATGCTTGGCTAATGAAGACAAAGCTTAAGAGAGAAGAACCCATGGAGATCAACAGGGATGAAGGGATCAAGAAGGCCATGGAGGACCAAGTTCCGGCAACAGAGGACACCCTTCAACTGGATCACAATCTTCTTACCCCAACAGAAATCGAAGCTTTCAAGATGATTGAGTTAGCTCGTATACAAAATAAGTATCTCACACGTGAAAATATTTTGTTGAAGGAGCATATCATCGCACTCAAGGGCATTATCCGCAAGTTAGAAGACCTCCTACGCTCAATGTGCGACTATCCATCATCAACATCCCCACCTTCTTCACCAACAAAGGAGACATAATCACATGGGTATGGGCACTCCACATGGAAACTGCCAAGCTTGGGGGAGTGCCCCGGTATTGTATCACCATCAGTTTTATCTTTACCGTATTCCTTAGTTCGATCCTTTTGGTAATATCTTGATCTAGTAGAATAAAAGTTCTTAGTATGATCTGGTCATGAGTTATGCTTTATTATCCTTCTATGTAATCGAGTCCGTGAGCTATATAATAAAGATTAATGTTGAGTCAAAGGCTTGATTATGTTGCCATGATCCTAAGTGAATAAAAGAAAAGAGAAAGAAATAAAAAGAAACAAAGAGATAATGTGAGTCTTGTGGAGAGTAATGAGCTCACATAGAAAGAGTATGATGAACAAAAGTTGTTGAGGGTTAACAAACACAGTTTTTTTCATCGTTGCAATTAATAGGAAGTAATAAAGAAAGAGAGGTCTTCACATATAAATATACTATCTTGGACATCTTTTATGATTGTGAGCACTCATTAAAATATGACATGCTAAAGAGTTAACATTGGACAAGGAAGACAACATAATGGGTTATGTTTTCTTACATCTGAGATGAATTATATTGTCTTGGATCTTCCAACATGATGAGCTTGCCTTTCCCCCTCATGCTAGCCAAATTCATTGCACCAAGTAGAGATACTACTTGTGCTTCCAAATACCCTTAAACCAGTCTTGCCATAAGAGTCCACCATATCTACCTATGGATTGAGTAGGATCCATCAAGTAAGTTGTCATCGGTGCAAGCAATAAAAAAATTGCTCTCTAAATATGTATGATTGATTGGTGTGGAGGAAATAAGCTTTATACGATCGTGTGATATGGAAGTAATAAAAGCGACAGACTGCATAATAAAGCTCCATATCACAAGTGGGAATATAAAGTGACGTTCTTTCGCATTAAGATTTTGTGCATCCAACCATAAAACACATGACAACCTCTGCTTCCCTCTGCGAAGGGCCTATCTTTTACTTTTATCTCCTACATTGCATAAGAGTCATGGTGATCTTCACCCTTCCTTTTTACATTTTATCCTTTGGCAAGCACAACATGTTGGAAAGATCCTGGTATATATGGCTAATTGGATGTGAGTTTTCATGAACTATTACTGTTGACATTACCCTTGAGGTAAAATGTTGGGAGGCAAAACTATAAGCCCCTATCTTTCTCTGTGTCCGATTAAAACTCCATACCCATATGCATGAGCGTCAGCAATTGTGAAAGACTATATGATAGTTGAGTATGTGGACTTGCTGAAAAGCTCTTATACATTGACTCTTTCCTATGTTATGATAAATTGCAAGTGCTTCAATGACTGAGATTGTAGTTTGTTAGTTTTCAATGAAGTTTACAATTCATACTTGATATTGTGATTGAATTATTACTCTAGCGTTAGAGATTACATGACAAAGAATTATATGATTTGTTGTTCTAAGAATGATCATGATGCCCTCATGTCCGTATTTTATTTTTATCGACACCTCTATCTCTAAACATGTGGACATAATTTTCGATTTCGGCCTTTCGCTTGAGGACAAGCGAGGTCTAAGCTTGGGGGAGTTGATACGTCCATTTTGCATCATGCTTTTATATCAATATTTATTGCATTATGGGCTGTTATTACACATTATGTCACAATACTTATGCCTATTCTCTCTTATTTTACAAGGTTTACATAAAGAGGGAGAATGCGGGCTGCTGGGATTCTGGGCTGGAAAAGGAGCAAATATTAGAGACCTATTCTGCACAGCTCCAAAAGTCCTGAAACTTCACGGAATATGTTTTCCAAATATATAAAAAATACTGAAAGCAAGAACTTCACCAGGGGGGCCACACCCTGCCCACGAGGTTGGGGGCGCGCGCTACCCCCTGGGCGCGCCCCCCTACCTCGTGGGCCCCATGGTGGCCCTCTGGTGGCCATCTTCTGCTATATGGAGTCTTTCGATGGGAAAAAAATCATAAGCCATCTTCTCGGACGAAACTCCGCCGCCACGAGGCGGAACCTTGGCGGAACCAATCTAGGGCTCTGGCGGAGCTGTTCTGCCGGGGAAACTTCCCTCCCGGAGGGGGAAATCATCGCCATCGTCATCACCAACGCTCCTCTCATCGGGAGAGGGCAATCTCCATCAACATCTGCATTAGCACCATCTCATCTCAAAACCCTAGTTCATCTCTTGTATCCAATTCTTGTCTCGAAGTCCGGGATTGGTGCTAGTAGGTTGCTAGTAGTGTTAATTACACCTTGTAGTTGATGCTAGTTGGTTTAATTGGTGGAAGATCATATGTTCAGATCCTATATGCATATTAATACCCCTCTGATTATTAACATGTTTCTGCTTTGTGAGTAGTTACTTTTGTTCCTGAGGATATGGGAGAAGTCTTGCTATTAGTAGTCATGTGAATTTGGTATTCGTTCGATATTTTGAAGAGATGTATGTTGTCTTTCCTCTAGTGGTGTTATGTGAACGTCGACTACATGACACTTCACCATTATTTGGGCCTAGAGGAAGGCATTGGGAAGTAATAAGTAGAAGATGGGTTGCTAGAGTGACAGAAGCTTAAACCCTAGTTTTTGCGTTGCTTCGTAAGGGGCTGATTTGGATCCATATGTTTCATGCTATGGTTAGGTTTACCTTAATACTTTTGTTGTAGTTGCAGATGCTTGCAATAGAATTTAATCATAAGTGGGATGCTTGTCCAAGTAAGGGCAGCACCCAAGCACTGGTCCACCCACATACCAAATTATCAAAGTACCGAATGCGAATCATATGAACGTGATGAAAACTAGCTTGACGATATTCCCATGTGTCCTTGGGAGCGCTTTACATCATATAAGAGTTTGTCCAGGCTTGTCCTTTGCTACAGAAAGGATTGGGCCACATTGTTGCACCTTATTTACTTTTGTTACTTGTTGCTCATTACATATTATCTTATCACAAAACTATTTGTTACCACTTATTTCAGTACTTGCAGAGAATACCTTGCTGGAAACCGCTTATCATGTCCTTTTTCTCCTCGTTGGGTTCGACACTCTTACTTATCGAAAGGACTACGATAGATCCCCTATACTTGTGGGTCATCAGTCGTCCATACTGTGGATGTCTCCGGAGTCGAAGTCAAGCATGTCGGTTAAATCGTCGACAGTGGCTACTAAGTGGGTGGTGGGTGGGCAGCGAATTTCTTCGTCGTCCGCATCCCATTCTAGCCGGACATAGTTCGGCCAAGGTTCTCTTGAAACGGAGAGAGACATTAATGAATTTAGAAAATCGCCGAAAGGCGAGTGCTCATGCCCATCGTCATGCCCATCGTGATTGTGCGGTGCACCTGACATGGGCTCGAATCCGTTGAAGATCAAGTCTCTGCGGATGTCGGCAGTGTAGTTTAAGTTTCCAAACCTGACCTGATGGCCAGGGGCGTAGCTCCCGATCTGCTCCAGATGGCCAAGCGAATTGGCCCGCAGTGCGAAGCCGCCGAATAGGAAGATCTGTCCCAAAACCTCACCCTGGACCGCATCGTTACCGATGATCGAAGGGGCCATCGATCCTTATGGTGACGACATAGTGGAACTCTCAATGAAAGCACCAATGTCGGTGTCAAAACCAGCAGATCTCGGGTAGGGGGTCCAGAACTATGCGTCTAAGGCGGATGGTAATAGGAGGCAGGGGACACGATGTTTACCCAGGTTTGGGCCCTCCCGATGGAGGTAATACCCTATGTCCTACTTGATTGATCTTGATGATATGAGTATTACAAGAGTTGATCTACCACGAGATCGTAGAGGCTAAACCCTAGAAGCTAGCCTATGGTATGATTGTATGTTCTCCTATGGACTAAACCCTCCGGTTTATATAGACACCGGAGGGGCTAGGGTTACACAGAGTCGGTTACAAGGGAGGAGATCTACATATATGTATTGCCAAGCTTGCCTTCCACGTCAAGGAAAGTCCCATCCAGACACGGGACGAAGTCCTCAATCTTGTATCTTCATAGTCCAACAGTCTGGCCAAAGGATATAGTCCGGCTGTCCGGAGACCCCCTAATCCAGGACTCCCTCACTAACCATGCCTCATGGGCAAGATGACCAAAACCCCATTTTCCAGAATAATGGAAGGGGCAAGTGACTTATTAGAAATCATACATACTGATATGTGTGTGGTCCGATGAGCGTTGACGCGCGTGGTGGATATCGTTACTTTCTCACCTTCATCGCTGATTTGAGTAGATATGGGTATATTTACATAATGAAGTATAAGTCTGACACGTCTGAAAAGTTCAAGCAATTTCAGAGTGAAGTTGAGAATCATCATAACAAGAAGATTAAATTCCTTCGATCGGATCGAGCGAGAGAATATCTGAGTTATGAGTTTGGCAATCACTTAAGACAATGTGGAATTGTTTCACAACTAATGCCACCTAGAACACCACAGCGTAATGGTGTGTTCGAACGTCATAATCGTACCTTATTGGATATGGTGCGTCTATGATGTCTCTTGCCGATCTGCCACTATCATTTTGTGGTCATGCATTAGAGACAGTTGCATTCACTTTAAATAGGGCACCATCTAAGTCTGTAGATATGACACAGTATGAACTATGGTTTGGCAAGAAACCTAAGTTGCCGTTTCTTAAGGTTTGGGGCTGTGATGCTTATGTGAAATGGCTTCAGCCAGAAAAGCTTGAACCCAAAGCGGACAAATGCGTCTTCATAGGATACCCAAAAGAGATGGTTGGGTATACCTTCTATATCAGATTTGAAGGCAAAGTGTTTGTCACTAAGAATGGGTCCTTTCTTGAGAAAGAGTTTTTCTCGAAAGAATTGAGTGGGAGGAAGATAGAACTTGATAAGGTTTTTGAACCTTCACTTCAACCAGAGAGTAGCGCAACGCAGAAAGATATTTTTGTGGCACCTATGTCAGTTGAGGAGGAAGCTAATGATAGTGATCAAGAAGTTTTGGATCAAGTTACTATCAAACCTCGTAGGTCGACAAGGATACGTACTACTCCTAAGTGGTACGGTAACCCTATCTTAGAGGTCATTTTGTTGGACAACGATGAACCTAAGAGCTATGTAGAAGCGACCGTGGGTCTAGATTCCGACAGATGGTTAGAGGCCATGAAATCCGAGATGGGATCCATGTATGAAAACAAAGTATGGACTATGGAAGTATTACCTGAAGGGTGAAAGGACATTAAGAATAAATGGATCTTCAAGAAGAAGACAAACGTGGATGATAATGTCACCATCTATAAAGCTTGACTTGTGGCAAAGGGGTTTTCACAAGTTCAAGGAGTTGACTACGATGAGATTTTCTCACCCGTAGAGATGCTAAAGTCCATCAGAATCATGTTGGCAATAGCTGAATTTTTTGATTATGAAATCTGGCAGATGAATATGAAAATAAAGTTACTTAACAGTTTCCTTAAGGAAGAGTTGTATATGATGCAACTGGAAGGTTTTGTCTATCTACAGAATGCTGACGAAGTGTGCAAGCTCTAGCGATCCATTTATGGACGGGTGCAAGTATCTCGGAGTTGGAATCTTTGCTTTGATGAGGTGATCAAAGCGTTTGGGTTTATACAAGTTTATGGAGAAGCTTGTATTTACAAGAAAGTGAATGGGAGCTCTATAGCGTTTCTAATATTATATGTAGATGACATATTGCTGATTGGAAACAATCTAGAACTTCTGGAAAACGTGAAGGAATATTTGAACAAGTGTTTTTCAATGAAGGACCAGGAGAAGCTTCTTTCATATTAGGCATTCAGATCTATAGAGATAGATCGAGACGCTTAATAGGATTTTCACAAAGCATATACCTTGATAAGATTTTGAAGAAGTTCAAAATGGATCAGTCCAAGAAGGAGTTCTTGCCTGTTTTGTAAGGTGTGAAGTTGAGTAAGACTCATTGCCCAGCGACTATAGAGGATAGAGAGAAGATGAGTGTCATTCCCTATGCTTCTGTCATAGCCTCTATCATGCATGCAATGGTGTGCACAAGACCAGATGTCATCCTTGCCATAAGTATGGCCGAAAGGATTCAAAGTTATCTAGGAGTGGAACACTGGACAACGGCCAAGAATATCCTTAAGTACCTGAAAAGGACAAAGGAAGTGTTTCTTGTTTATGTAGGTGATCAAGAGCTCGTCGTAAAGGGTTACGTCGATGCAAGCTTTGACACTAATCTAGATGACTCTAAGTCTCAAACCTGATACGTATATATCCTAAATGGGGGAGCGGTAAGCTGGTGCAGTTCCAAGCAAAGCGTGGTAGCTGATTCTACATGTGAAGCAGAGTACATAGTTGCTTCAGAGGCGGCAAAGAAAGGTGTCTGAATGAAGCAGTTCATGACAGATCTTGGAGTTGTGCCTAGTGCACTGGACACAATGCTCTGTTCTATGAAAACACTGGTGCCATTACTCTGGCCAAGGAACCAAGGTTTCACAAGAGGACCAAACACATAAAGTGACACCTCAATTCCATCTGCGATGCGATCAAGGAGGACGACATAAACTTTTGTAAAGTATATACGGATCTGAATGTTGCAGATCCGTTGACTAAACCTATTCCACGAGCAAAGCATGATCAACACCAGAACTCTATGGGTGTTAGATTCATTACCATGTAATGCTAGATTATGGACTCTAGTGCAAGTGGAGACTGTTGTAAATATGCCCTAGAGGCAATAATAAAGTGGTTATTATTATATTTCCTTGTTCATGATAATCATTTATTATCCATGTTATAATTGTATTGATTGGAAACCCAAATACATGTGTCAATGCATAGACAACATGTCCCTAGTAAGCCTCTATCGGACTAGCTCATTAATCAAAGATGGCTATGGTTTCCTGGCCTTAGACATGAGTTGTCATTTGATAACGGGATCACATCATTAGGATAATGATGTGATGGACAAGACCCAAACTATAAATGTAGCATATGATCGTATCAAGTTTATTGCTATCATTTTCTACATGTCAAGTATTTGTTCCTATGACCATGAGATCATCAAACTCACTGGCACCAGAGGAGTACCTTGTATGTATCAAATGTCGCAACGTAACTGGGTGACTATAGAGATGCTCTACATGTATCTGTGAGGGTGTCTGTTGAGTTGGCATGCATCAAGACTGTGATTTGTCACTCCGTATGACGAAGAGGTATCTTGGGGCGCACATGGTAATACAGCATCACAATGAGCTTGCATGCAATGTGACTAAGGAGTTAGTCACAGTATCTTGTATTACGAAATGGGTAAGACATGCTAGGTAATGAGATTGAACTAGGTATGGAGATACCGACGATCGAATCTCGGGCAAGTAACATATCGTCGGACAAACAGAATTGTATATAAGGGATAAACTAAATCCTTGACATTGTGGTTCAACCAATAAAGATCTTCGTGGAATACATAGGAATCAATATGGGCATCTAGGTCCCACTATTTGTTATTGCCCGGAGAGGAGTCTCGGTCATGTCTACATGATTCTCGAACCCGTAGGGTTGCACGCTTAACGTTCTGTAGCGCTAGGGTAGTATTGAGATATTAATAGTGGAAATTACGAAGGTTGTTCGGAGACCCGGATGGTATCCGGGACATTATGAGGAGCTCCGAAATAGCCTGGAGGTAAAGATTCATATATGGAAAGTTGTTATTGGGGTCCAGAAAAAGTTCGAGTTCTTTTGTTATTGTACCAAGAAGGTTCTAGAAGGTTCTGGAGTGGGGACTGCATGCATGGGGGACCCACATGAACGTGGGTAGTGGGGAAAGGCCCCACAACCCTGGTCTAGGTGCACCAAGATCCTCCCTTAAAAGGAATAGTATCATATCCCAAGGGGATAAGATCAGGAACCCTAAAAAGGGAGGATAGCGATCGGTGGGGAAGGAATGGTGGCATTTCCTTCCTCCCCCTTTGTCCAACGACCCTAGGGCCTTAGAGGGCAAGTCACCAGCCCCCTCTCCCATGCCTATATAAAGGTGGGGAGGCGTTGGTGGCAGCCACCCTTCGACCTTTGCCCGTTACCTCTCCCAACTCCTCCCACATTTCACCGGTACGTGCTTGGCGAAGCCCTGCCGGAATTTCGCTGCCACCACCATCACCATACCATCATGTTGATCCCGATCTCATCTACCCTCTCTCTCTCGCCTACTGGATCAAGAAGTAGAGGACGCTGCCGAGCCGCACGTGTGCTAAACTCGGAGGTGTTTTCCGTTCGACACTTGACCATGAGTTCGTGGATGGATCATAATTGGATCGCTAAGACGTTTGATTACATCAACCGCATTTCTTAACACTTCCTCTTAGCGATCTACAAGGGTATATGGATCCAATCTCTCCTCTTGTAGATGTGCTTCTCATAGATTGATCTTGGCGAACGTAGGAAATTTTTTGTTTCCCATGCAACGTTTCCTAACAGCATAAAACCCTACTGCTATTATTTGGTGGATTGACTAGGGGCTCAAGTTACAAGCACAACTTGTCGGAGAAGCATGTGCAGGTGTAGCTACTATGTTAGCGTGAGCAAAGTGTCGAACCGTGGCAAGGTAGCCATGGGCATCCCTTTATAGACAAAAAGGGGTCACCACAGTAGCAACATGGTCATTCCATCTTATGGAATAGTGGCCTCGATGCTATCCAACCTAATCCTACCAAACTAGGACAAGGGCATTTAATGCAGTATAAGCTAATAAAGATCCTTGGCAAAAGGCATATCTCCTGTGTCGTCGGCATGGGCGAGCCTATCATATTGACACATCCATTAGACGGGTGTGAATAAAATTGACCTACATGCAACGTGTTGACACATGTCCTAGTGATACTCCTTAGGCCGCCTACCCGCTCGACACCTAATCTTGACAAGCCATCATCTAATCGATGAGGTGGAGCGGTCGGGACTTGAGAAGGGGGAACTCCCCAGCAAGTTTCTCATCAGGTCTTAGCTTGGCGATGCTGAGCTTGCCGACAACTGGAATCTTGACCTTCAGTACTAACTTAGTACTTCTCAATGACCTATCGGGAGGTCTTCTACACGGTCTTGGATGCCAATGTCTTGAGTATGTTTGCAGTAATCCTCCGACAAGCCTTTGACGGCGGGAATGCTATAACTGCATGTGCACAAGTCAGGCTACTAAGGCACCCATATCTTAGTGCACCGACAGGAGCCCCCCGGCTTGCGCAATACACGCATGCGAGGCGTCATTGGGCTAGGCCCAAATAGTGCGCAGGTACGCATGGCAGAGGATAACTATTGTAATCTTCTCTTTTAATACGCCCCCATGACCCGCATTAAATGCAGAACATGGGAGAGGTGGATTGAAACGGTCGCCAATGGTAGTGCACCTGAAAAAGCGCAGCCACATAGGACAGTAAAGAGCTAGCCCCCGTGCCTTCCCCACAAAAAGGAATCCACGAGAGGTGCTACTCATTTACCCCTTCTTTCCAATCTATCAAGTCGCTTCCTTCATCTCCTTCCCTGCACAAGAACATAGCACTCTGCTCCTTCCGTCGCTGCTCCACTGCGCCATTCCTCAATCCCCCACCCTCTTAGTTGCCATGGCCCCAACGAAGGTGAAGAAAGCAACTGACCCAGAGGCGGATAAGAAGCGAGATAGAGAGAGGGAGAGAGAGAGAGGGAGAGAGAGAGAAATGGGAGAAATTCATCTTCCCACTGGTGTTGACGGTCGATATTCTGACCAAGAAATATTTGTATGTCTACTCAAGCAAGACCGATGCCCATCCGGCTACATAAGTTCTTCTAGGGTCTGCAGCACTAGCAGCCAATCAATTCCACTTCTCGGGGGTATTTTTACTATGGAATCTGCCCGCCCTTCCCAAATTTCATTATAGAGGTCATGTCGTCATATGGATTTCATCTGCTCAATTTTGCCCCCAATGCTATCACCTGCATGTCCATTTACACACACCTATGTGAAAACTTCCTGGGGGTAGCACCCAATATTTCTTTTGACCTTGAAGACTGCAGGGCTTACACCCCACAACATTTTATTAAAACTCAACAGAAAAAATTACAAAAAGGTTCCTCAAGAAGAGGAACAAAAATAAACAAAGAGCTATACAAAGCTAACCAAACTAGGAATGAAGAAAGAGGAGAGGCTAAACCTAATAAAACTAAAAGAAATACATCAGAAACCTCATCAAGGAGGTAAGAAGTCAATCCATTTGAGCAGAGCATCCTTGAATCTTCTCTTGATCCCGTGGGAGAGGAGAGTAAGGTCATGGATGAAGCCATTCCTCCACTACCTGAAAGATGGATAGATGTGCCTAAAAGCCTTATCATTCCTTACTTTCCAAATATTCCACCATGCCAGGAAAACCACTTCAAAAAAGAATGGCTTATTGACATCCTTCCTACCATGCAAAGCAATTTCCACCATGTCATTGCTATCCAGACAAGAAACCTAAAGATAATTCCATATACGCACACTAAAATTGCACTGGAGGAAGAGGTGGTTCCTGTCCTCCAGTGCCCCAGTCGGGCAAAGAACACACTCAGTCCCATCATTAATCTTCCAATGCCTACACTGAATCATATCCTTGGTGTTAACTCTGTCCATTATGGCTAGCCAAGCAAACATTTTAATTGTCATGGTGCAACAACTCCTACAGACCCAACTCGGTATGGGATTAGCCAAAACTGGTTGGTTCACAAAGTCATGAAATTTCTTGGCAGAGTACTCGGACCTCTTACCATGTCTCCAGGCCCAAGTGTCAGTACATCCACTATCCAAATTTACATCTTCCATGAGGGAAGTGAGCTGCTTGAGCTCTTGAAAAGCTAGTTCAGACAGAAGCAAAGAGAACTTCTGCTGAAAATTCTCAGCCTGAAAAACTTCCATAACAAAGAGATTCCTATGCATGCAGAAAGAGAATAGCCTTGGAAATCTGTCTTGAAGAGGGGTGCAAGCATTGCCAATCTCCCAATGATCTGACCAAAAGAGCATTGTGTCCCCTCTGCTAACAGTGACAGAAATGATAGCCCTGAATTTGTCCATTAACTTACAAACATCTCTCCACCAAAATGAACCACAGATTGTTGTGTCTTAAGGAACTCTTGGAAGTAATATGAGTCCCATACCAAGTGAATCCATGGCACATCCACTTTATTGTAAAATTTGTTTATGTATTTGAGGAGCAGAACTTCATTTTGCAGGCCCAGGTTAAGAATTCCAAGACCACCTTTAAGTTTGGGCCTGCAGACCCGTGGCCAGGTAGCCAAAGAATGTCCCTTCTCTTGGCCATATTTTCTCCATAAGCGTTGTCTTTGAATTCTTTCCAACTGCTTCAAGATACCCTGAGCTATTGACAGGCTACATAGAAAATAAATAGGCAAGGAAGAAATTACTGAATTAACCAACTACATTCTGCTACCTTGGGGCAAAACCATGAGCTAGTAGTTAGTTGTCTCTCCATGCAGTCCACCAATGGTAGGAGATCACTAATTTTAGGTCTAGTGGTTCCCATTGGCAAACCCAAATATGTAAAGGGCATTGAGCCCACCTGACAACCAAATTGGGCAGCTAAGCCTGAAGCAACAATAGCCTCAACATTAATGGGATACATGGAAGATTTGTGGTAATTGATTAGCAGTCCTGTTGCCAAGGAAAAGGTATTCAGCACTGTTTTAAGAACGTCCAACTAAGAACTATCAGCAGCCACAAAAAGCAGCGTATCATCAACATATTGAACCAATGGATAATCAGGGTCATGGGTTGACAAAGGCAAACATAACAGGCCCTGACGCAACAGACTATTAGTCATAGTTTGCAAAAGATCTGCAGCAATCACAAAGAGCAAAGTAGAGATAGGATATCCTTGTTTCACCACACACTTACACTTAAAATGATTTCCAGGCACTCCATTTAACAGAATGGAAGAAGTTCCAGAGGACAATAGTTGCTGAATCCATGTGATCCATTTCTTGTCGAATCCTTTTGCCACCAGAATTTTAGAATTGCCTCATGCTAAATAGAAGGGTGACGCATCTTGCTCTATTCCGGCATTTCTCTATTCCTCAGATTGAGGGTGACGCCCTCTCTGGCAGCGTTACTTGGATTCTAATATTAGGAATGAAGAAACACTATCCTGAGGGCAAATTGCACACCAAGTGGAACAAGTGGAGGGCAGATTGGTGCTGGATCAAGCAAGGAGAAATCCCTTCGTTCTGTCGTCTTTGAACTCAGAAAATCGAGAAGGCTGACTCCTGGAGCAATGTTGGGCCCAGCGATGCCAAATTGGGGATGACACTGTATAGGCTCCTCAGCCTCAAGGCTGCCGACTTGACCATAGAAATGGTGGGGCAGATTCCACCCATCGCCGGATCATCCCACTGCAATACAGAGAAGGCTGACGAGCATGGGAGTATGAGAAATCCGCCGATCCGATGTGCCTGCACACTGGGTCCGACAATAACTTGTCGGTAATGGAACACTACTTGCTCATCTGCCAGCTCTTTAAAAGAGGCTGCAAATTCCTCTTTGTCGCAGAAGGTGACTCTGCTGTGCAACAACTTTGCCAAGGGTGATATTCTAGCTAAGATGGCAAAACATGATGCCAAGGCTGTCGTGGAGCAGTGGATAGAGCCCACCAAGGAGGACGTGGATAAGTGGTTTGCCGGTTTGAAGGAGGAGGCCATCAGGGTGGAGGACGACATGATTCACCCCACCAAGAATGACAAGGCTGCATTACTCAAGGCTAGGGCCAAAGAGGCTAAAAAGGTTGCTTGTTTCCTAGAAAGCGCCAAAGCCTGCAGCAAGGGAAAATAGGTGTGGAGCACACCGAGGAGCACACCGAAGAGGGTGCTGATGAGCATGCCGAAGGAGATGCTGGAGAATGTGTGGGAGAGCACACTGATACGTCTCCAATGTATCTATAATTTATGAAGTTTTCATTAAATTATATTATCATTCTTTGATGTTTTACAATCATTCTATAGCAACTTTATATCATTTTTGGGACTAACCTATTGACATAGTGCCCAATGACAGTTGTTGTTTTATGTTTGTTTTTTACATCGCAGGAAATCAATACCAAACGGAGTCCAAATGCAATGAAACTTTTTGGAGATTTTTTTGCACCAGAAGACATCCGGTGGGACAAAGAAGTGCCAGAGTGGAGCCCCGAGGGGGGCACAACCCACCAGGGTGTGCCTGGGGCCCGGGCGTGTCCAGGTGGGTTGTGCCCACCTCGGTGGCCTCCAGCACCGCCTCTTTGCCCTATAAATTGCCAAATATTTCAAAAACCCCTAAGATAACCCTAGATCAGAAGTTCCGCCACTTCAAGACTCTGTAGCCACAAAAAACCAATCTAGACACCGTTCCGGCACTCCACTGGAGGGGGAAATCATCACCAGTGGCCATCTTCATCATCCCGGCGACCACCACGATGAGGAGGGAGTAGTCCACCCTCAGGGATGAGGGTTTGTACCAATAACTATGTGTTTAATCTCTTTCTCTCTTGTGTTCTTAAGATGGCACGATCTTGATGTATCACGGGCTTTGTTAATAGTTGGTCATATGGTGTTTTCCCCTCTCTATCTTGTTGTGAATTGAGTTTCCCCTTTGACATTTCATTTTATCGGATTGAATACTTTTATGGATTTGAGAACACTTGATGTATGTCTTGCTATAAATACCCATGGTGACAATGGGGTATCATATTGATTCACTTGATATGTGTTTTAGCACTCAACTCGCGGATTCTGGAGGTGACATTAGGGTAATCTATGCATAGGGGTTGATGCATGTTCTCGTCTTTGTTTCCCGGGTAGAAATCTTGGGGCACTCTTTGAGGTTCTTTGTGTTGGATTGAGTATTATGAACTAAAATTGTTTGATGCATATTGTATAATCATCTCACAGATACTCGCGATGACAGTGGACTATCTAGGTGACATTAGAGTTGGTTGATGTGTATCATATGGTGTTATTTTAGTATGAACTCTTGGTTAGATCAGTTAGAATGAATAAGTTGGTGTTATTTTAGTACGAACTCTAGGATAGATTGATCGGAAAGAATAGCTTTGAGGTGGTTTCGTACCCTACAAACAGTTTCTTCTCATGTTCTCCGCTAGATAAGAACTTTGGAGTGATTCTTCATCGCACGTGAGGGATGGTTATATGATCCAATTATATTATCATTGTTGAGAGATTGCACTAGTGAAAGTACAGACCCTAGGCCTCATTTTCAAGCATTGCAATACCGTTTGTTCTCCCTTTTATCAATTGCTACCTTGCTGTTTTTTATTGTTCTTATTACAAAAATCAATATCTACTATCATTACTATGCTTTTATTACCATCTCTTCGCCAAACTAGTGCACCTATACAAATTACCATTGTATTTGGTGTGTTGGCGACACGAGAGACTTTTTGTTATTTGGTTGCAGGTTTGTTTGAAACAGACCATCTTCATCCTATGCCTCCCGCAGATTGATAAACCTAAGGTCATCCACTTGAGGGAAAATTGCTACTATACTACAAAACGCTACGCTTGGAGGCCCAACATAAGTCTACAAGAACAAGTTGTGTAGTAGACATCACACACTGGTGAGACCACATAGGATGATGAACACTCTGCCGATCACGATGCTAGTGACACGGAGCACGCCGGCGGAACCGAAGGGGGTGATGAGGAAGAGGAGGATGAACTTTATGTTAATCCTTCCTGCACCAAGGCCGCCATCGTGAAGAAGCCGAGCAGGAAAGAAAGTAGCGCCCATTGATCCAGCAGGAAGCGATCTTGTCATAACAAAGGCGGCTGGCAAGGCTTCTCGGGTCTAGCCCACTAAATGTCAACCTCCTCGCGTTATCGCCTCCCGAAAAAACAAATTGTCAGCCACTAAAGAGGCGGGTGCTTTGTAGCCCCCAGCTTCTTCGAGGACAAATTGGGCTAGGAGCACTCTGCCACCATCTACCACCCCGGAGCTGAAGAGATGGTGCTCTATGACTTGTCTGTCCTCGGCGAGTCCAATGAGGAAGAAGAGTAAGCACTCCATCCTTGCATCATCAGATTTTCAGTCTCTATTGTCAATTCTGACTGCCTTGAATAACTTGGCCTTGCAGGGATGAGGAGTTGTTGGTGGAAAGGCACCAGAAGAAGGCTCGGGTCGCCGAAGAGAGTGAGGCGGCAACAAACATGAAGAAGACCCGACCCATTTAGATGTTGCCGGATCTAGCTCCAAGCTCCTGCCTGCAGGCTCCACCAATGGAACTACCATCATGGAGGATGACAAGGGGGCGGGGAGCAATCTTCCGAAGGGAGAGCATCAAGGATTGGACCCCTTAGTGACTCCCTCGACCTCTGCTCGTCCGCCAAGCGGCTCGCCAACAAGATCTACTCCTCCTCCAGAAGGGTGCCATGGTGAGCTTGTCCGCATCAAGGGTCCACTGGAACTAATGTTGCCCGAGACTGAGCAATGGCAACTGAGGTTGCCGGAGAAGAAACAAGGTCTCCACCGCAAGCCCATCAAGGTAAACCTTAGTCGAGTGATGTTTCATCCTTGTTGGCTTTTCTTTTTCGTCTTCTTAAACTCGATCAGAATCTTGAATTCTTTTTGTTCTTTGTTTTTTCCTTCTTCATCCTGTAGACTCAACACTATTGGAAGAGGAGGATCCCATGATAGATATGCCGAAAATTGCAAAGGGCACCGCTGATGAGGCCGTCAAGATTGCTGTTGAGGAGGCCACAATATCTGAGGCTAAGGAAACCAGGAAGGCTGCAGGAGGAACCCATGGGGCTCCGAGCAACACATCTGCTTCCCATCAACACGATGACAACCCACAAGTATAGGGAATCTCAACAGTTTTCAATGGTAGAGTATTCAACCCAAATTTATTGATTCGACACAAGGGGAGCCAAAGAATATTTGCAAGTATTAGCAGCTGAGTTGTCAATTCAACCACACCTGGAGAGTAATTATCTGCGGCAAAGTGATTAGTAGCAAAGTAATATGATGGTTTTGATAGTAGTAGCAACAGCAATAGTAACGACAACAGTGATAGAAATGATTTTGTATCAAGTGTAACAGTAACAATAGCAGTGGTAACTTAGCAAGAACAATATAAGAGAAATTTACAAAACTAGGTCCAGTTCATAAATATAATGTAGGCATGTATTCCGTAAATAGTCACATGCTTATGGAATGAACTTGCATGACATCTTTTGTACTACCCTCCCATGGCTGCGGGGTCCATATGGAAACTAAGGGATATTAAGGCCTCCTTTTAATAGAGAACAGGAACAAAGCATTAACACATAGTGAATACATGAACTCCTCAAACTATGGTCGTCACCGGAAAGTATCCCGAACACTACCTGAGGGAGTCCTAGATTAGGGGGTGTCCGGAGCGCCGGACTATACCTTCAGCCGGACTCCTGGACTATGAAGATACAAGATTGAAGACTTCGTCCCGTGTCCGGAAGGGACTTTCCTTGGCGTGGAAGGCAAGCTTGGCGATACGGATATGTAGATCTCCTACCATTGTAACCGACTTTATGTAACCCTAACCCTCTCTGGTGTCTATATAAACCTGAGGGTTTTAGTCCGTAGGACAACATATAGAACGACAATCATACCATAGGCTAGATTCTAGGGTTTAGCCTCTCCGATCTCGTGGTAGATCTACTCTTGTACTACCCATATCATCAATATTAATCAAGCAGGACGTAGGGTTTTACCTCCATCAAGAGGGCCCGAACCTGGGTAAAACTTCATGTCCCTTGCCTCCTGTTACCATCCGGCCTAGACGCACAGTTCGGGACCCCCTACCCGAGATCCGCCGGTTTTGACACCGACATTGGTGCTTTCATTGAGAGTTCCTCTGTGTCGTCACCGTTAGGCTTCATGGATCCTACGATCATCAATAGCGATGCAGTCCAGGGTGAGACCTTCCTCCCCGGACAGATCTTCGTCTTTGGCGGCTTCGCACTGCAGGCCAATTCACTTGGCCATCTGGAGCAGATCGAAAGCTATGCCCCTGGCCGTCAGGTCAGATTTGGAAGTTTAAACTACATGGCTGACATTCGCGGGGACTTGATCTTCGACGGATTTGAGCAACTGCCGAGCGCGCCGCACTGTCACGACGAGCATGATCTAGCTCTGCCGCCGAACAGTGGCCTGGAGGCCGCACCCGCATCGGCTTCGACCCTTAATTCGGAGCCAACTGCGTCGATCGAGGATGTGTGGTTGGACGCCGCCTCGGGGGCTGCGATCCCAAAGGTGATCGAGACGAACACCAGCCCCGCACTCCGCGAGACTCGTGACTCCAAGGAGCCGGACTCCTCTCCGGACTCCGAACCCTCCGCGCCCCTGCCGATCGAATCCGATTGGGCGCCGATCATGGAGTTTACTGCCGCGGTCATCTTTTAGCACTTGCCTTTCAGCGATATTCTGAAGACACTAAAGTCTCTCTTTATCAGGAGAGCCCTGGCCGGACTACGGTCGGCAAGGTTGGGATACGGACGATGAAGAAATTCAAAGCCCACCCACCACCCACTTTGTAGCCACTGTTGACGATTTAACCGACATGCTCGACTTCGACTCCGAAGACATCGATGGTATGGACGCCGATGAAGGAGACAATGTAGAACCAGCGCCTATTGGGCCCTGGAAAGCCACCTCGTCATATGACGTATACATGGTGGACGCACCAAAAGATGACGACGAGGAGCGGAAGGACGCACTGAAGGCTTGTTCCCTCGAGAAGCAGTCAAAGCGGCGACGCAAGCGCCGCCCCAAATCCCGCCTCAACAGAAATAACGATCACATAGACCCAGCGCTGGAGCAGGGCGAACTGCTGCTGGACAACGGCAATCCGGATAATCAAACCAAACAAACAAATTCTATCAAGGATAATGGTCCGGACAACATAACGCCAGACAGGCACCCGGAGCAGCAGAATGCCCGTAAAAGGCTTGTTGCCACCGCGAGGAGTCTTAAAAAGCAGAAGCAAAGGCTCAAGGCTGCACAAGACACACTCCAAATCAGATGGAGTAAAATACTCAACACAGCAGCGAGGTACAGCGACAATCGCCCCTCCAACAGCTACCCAAAGCGGAAGCTGCTACCTGAATTTGATGAGGAGGCCTCAGACCCCCCACAACCAAATATCAAAGCAGCCACCTGGCCGGATAGACGACCCCTCTACCCAACACAAAGCGGCATACAACGCCACTCACAATACAACACGTGACCCATGCGAGGGCTCGCACCCAAAGGACGGCGCAACAAGATCCATCTATGGACCACGCAAGCGCGCCCCAGCATACAATGCAACACAACAAACATCCGAACAACGCGGTACACCCAGCTACAGGGGTGCCGCACACCCCCTATGTTTCACCGATGAGGTGCTGGACCATGAATTTCCAGAGGGATTCAAACCCGTAAACATAGAGAGATACGATGGAACAACAGACCCTGGGGTCTGGATTGAGGACTACATCCTTCATATCCATATGGCTCGAGGAGATGATCTCCACGCCATCAAGTACTTACCCCTCAAGCTCAAAGGGCCAGCTCGTCACTGGCTTAAAGGCCTCCCCGAAAGCTCCATTGGAAGTTTGGAAGAGCTCGAAGACGCCTTTCGGGCAAATTTTCAAGGGACTTAAGTCCGACCTCCGGATGCGGACGATTTGAGTCATATAACTCAACAGCCCGGAGAGTTAGCCCAAAAGCTTTGGAACAGGTTTCTTACTAAAAAGAACCAGATTGTCGATTGTCCGGACACCGAAGCCTTGGCAGCTTTTAAGCATAGCGTCCGTGACGAATGGCTCGCCAGACACCTCAGCCAAAACAAGCCGAGAACGATGGCCGCATTAACAAGCCTCATGACCCGCTTTTGCGCGGGTGAGGACAGCTGGCTAGCCAGGTGCAGCACCAACGACCCCAGTACATCTGAAGTTAGAGATGGAAACGGGAAACCATGGCGCAACAACAAATACAAATGACGGAATAAAGAAGACAGCACGAAGGGCACGGCAGTAAACGCCGGATTCAAAAGCTCTCGGCCAGGTCAAAAGCCGCCCTCTAAAGGCACCAGGGATGAACTGTCCAGCCTCAACAAAATTCTGGACCAAGTATGTCAGATCCATAGTACCCCTGGTAAACCTGCTAATCATACCCACAGAGAATGTTGGGTCTTCAAGCAGTCCGGCAAGCTCAACGCCGTACACAAGGGGGAGGATACACCAAGTGAAGACGAGGACGAGCCTCCCAAGCAAGACACTGTGGAACAAAAGAAATTTCCACCAGAAGTCAAAACAGTAAACGTGTTACACATGATCAAGGGAAAAAACAACGCGGCACTCCCAGGAAAATATACCCAAGTGCCTGTCACCGCGAAGTCCTGCCACTGGTCGTCTCAACCGATCACTTTCGACCATCACGATTACTCAGCAAGTATCCGACGCGTAGGATGGGCTGCCCTAGTATTAGACCCAGTAATTGGCGGATATCACTTCACACGAGTCTTGATGGACGGTGGCAGCAATCTAAACCTAATATATCAGGATACAATCCGCAGGATGGGGTTAGACCCAACAAAAATTCGCCATAGCAATACTACCTTTAAAGGAGTAACGCCAGGCCCAGGGGCTCGTTGTACGGGCTCCCTCCTACTATAAGTTATATTCGGCTCCCCCGATAACTTCCGTCGCGAGCATTTAACCTTCCACATCGCTCCGTTCCAAAGTGGCTATCAAGCACTGCTTGGACGTGAAGCTTTCACCCGCTTTAATGCAATACCACACTATGCCTCCCTCTCACTCAAGATGCCCGGTCCACGTGGCATCATTTCAGTGAACGGAAATATCAAGCGATCTCTGCGCGCCGAAGAGAGTGCGGCTGCCTTGGCAGCCGCACACAAAAGGCGCCCGGACCAGTGAAAGCATCCAATAGGTCGTCAAGACCTCAGACACAACTAATCAAGTCTGGCGCCGCTATTTATACCGAATAAATGTTCACACCCCAATTTGTTAATACAAGGGGATCAACACGCACAGACAAGTGGCAATTTCTTCTCATTCTACATGGTTTCTTTAAAAACTATCTTTTTGCACGACAACTTTTTCACCTAAATTCCTCTCTTTTACAGACAATCATCTTGCTACACCCGTCCAGGATACGGCACAATAGAGACACAGGCGCAGACGTGCAGCAGGGACCCGCTCCAAGGATTCTTTTTAGATTAAGACCCTGCGTAAACCTTTTTTATTGTCTCTTGTTGATACATATCCACCGTTGAGAAGGATGCTGACGTCTTGGCATGTGGCCACGCCAGAACAATGCACGTACCTGGACACAAGGGGCTTCTTACAAAGGCCATTATTTAGGCCCGGTTTATACCACAAAGACCGAATACCTTAGGGAGTGTTCGGCGTCACGAGTTTGTCCCTATATGCATCAGCTCCGAATCATTGTCTTTGGTCAAATGTTGGGTTTGCCCGGCTCCTGTGTTTTGGTGCCTTATGTTCCGCTTTACCGGCTAAGGTAGCACCAGGAGAACTACTGCGATTGTGCCCTGGTTCATCCGCACGAGCACCTCAGTAGAGAAAGCCGAAAACTGATTGTCATGATATATTGTGAGACTGGTCAACCACTCGATGACCTGTTGGAATGTTAGAATTCCTCCGCCTTAACGAAGGGCCGTTTTCTGGCCAGGCATGTACGCACCCCGGGATCGGGAGAGTGCGGAGCCACCAGGGGCTATCTAGTAGCCCCACTGTCAAACTCCTATGGCTAAGTGAAAGTGCTAAAGCAATATAGTCTGGTTGCCTCGCTTGCTCCGCTATCACCTCCTTAATAGGACCAAGACGTTGGGTTAAGTGTGAATGCGTGTTTTTTGCGAGCACCTCCGCATTATATGCGTGGGGGTTGAAGCCGACGGCTGCAATCTTTCAGGTTATACACATGTATACATAAACGGCCGCCCAGGAGGCATCATATTACTTTCAGGCAAAAGTATAAAAATAGCCTTATAAAAATTTATAAAAGCATTTCGCTTACAATGAGATTACATATCACTCAAACATAATATTTTTTGAGCACTGGGTCTCTATCAAACGAGCACCCTCAAGAACTTCTTCAAAGTAGTGCTCAGCAGCCATTCGACCTATGGCCGAATCCCGCGCTGCAACAGTGGTAGCATCCATCTCCGCCCAGTATGCTTTAACACGGGCAAAGGCCATCCGTGAGCGCTCTATGCTCTATGCACGCCGACCTCTTCATCGCATTAATGTGCGGCACCACGTCAAGGAACTGCTGCACCAAGCTGAAATAGCTGTTCGGTTTTGGCCTTTCCGGCCATAGCTGATCCACAACAGACCTCATGGCGAGTCCGGACAACCTATTCAGTTCGGCCCATTCGGCTAATTGGTCAGTCAATGAAAGAGGACGCTCGGGAGAATGGAATTGTGTCCAAAACAGCTGGTCCACTTCATGGTCCGTCTGACCCTGGAAGTACTTGGCCGCATCGGCAGCGCTTGCCGCCAAATCCATATACACATCCTCCGAACTCCACAGCCGATCCAGAGAGGCATACCGTGGATCTCCGAACTTCCTCCGCAACATAAAGGATTTCCCAGCTACAATATCCCCGGCTTCCCGCAGCTCCTCCTTCTTCGCCCTCATAGCAGAGCGGATGTCTTTTCTCGTCGCAACAGCCTTCTCAAGGTCCGATGCCTTCGCTAGGTTTTCCTTTTCAAGAACCCGGCAACGGTCGGCGGCGGCTTTTAATTCTATGGCCATCTTGGCCATCTTATCTCGACTCTCGCCATGCGCGGCCTTCTCGGCTTTCAACTCTTTGGCCGCCTTCAAAGCAGCCGCATTACCAAACCTCGCTTGACCCTTGGCTCGGGCAAGTTCTGTCTGCAAGGCTTCAACAGTGGCAGCTCCATCTGCAGTCACAACATATTAAAGATAATGGCATCATGCTGCTCTTACTATGTGGCATTTACTAGATAATGACACTTACCCTGTGCCTCGTCAAGCCTTTTGTTAACAAGCTCGATGTTGGCGTCTGCCGCATCCAACTGCCGTTTTAAATGGGCAAACTCGGTAGTCCGGCTAGCCACCGGAGCTTCCATCACTTGCACATAGAGGCAGTATGGTTATTATCTGGGAATATGATCCTCTGTTCGTCGTCGTTTCCGACGACAACCAGAGTCTCAGGGGCTACTATCTACATAGGGCACACCTAGCATGTGCAGGACTATCATACATTATTTTACGTACCTCAAAGCCTGTCAGTAGACTCATAAAAGCTTCATGCAATCCGCTTTCGGCGGACGAGATTCTCTCCATCACCGTATTCATCAGCACACGGTGTTCATCTGAGATGGCCGCTCACCCCACCAACTCCCTCAGAACATCCGATCGCACACCAGACGGTGCCGGACTCTTTTGTCTGCTCTCTTTGGGAGCCAGACACTGGGAGCTTCGGGGGTCAATGGGATTATCTTCTGGCCTCACCGGACTCGGAGAGGCCCTCCGCGACGACACTTCGGGGTCGCCCGCTTCCGGAGCGGAGGAGTCCGGAGGAGGCGTTTCGCTCTCCATCGTCTCTGGAAGAAGATCCCCCGACGACGAGCTCATTTGAGAGGGGCTAAGGCCCAAACTGCAAAGATATATGCGGTGGTTATTTTCTCAGAAGAAAAAGATGGCATACCTATACTATTAAAGTATTTTAGGTCACTTACGACTCGCTGGAGAATTGATCCCCCCGCGGACTTTGTGTGGCAAAAGCACCCCCCAAGGTGGGACCCTTTGTGGGAGACTTCTTCTCCCGTTTGGAAGCTTAGGCTTCCGAATCCCTGGGCGCAGTCCTTTTCCTCCTCCGGTCGTCTTCCTTCATGGAGATGCTCGCTCCCTCGGTTAGAATGGGCAGCGTTGGGGGCCCGCGTCCGCCCGTATTATCCTCCCCGGTATCTTCCTTCAAGGGCTCCGGGCAAGGTGCGACCTGCAGCATCTTTTCCAATACCGGATTGTCCAAACCCTCAGGGAGGGGGCCAAACACCGAATCAACTTCACCTTTGTTAGCCAGTCCTGGTCAAAAAGAGAACTCTCAGAAATAACTTCGTAACAAATGAGAGATAGTATGTTCAGACGGAAGATTCCTTACCTGTTCGGCGGCGCGGTTACTGCTCAGGCCCATGTCCTCGGTGATTTCCGGACACTCTACCTGAGGTCCGAAGAATGACTTGTACATCTCCTTGTGCGTCAGGACGAGGAAATTTCGAATGACACGCGGTCCCTCAGGATTGAACTCCCACAAGCGAAGGGGCCGGCGTTTGCAAGGCTGGACTTGACGAACCAGCATAACTTGTATTACCACAACCAAACTAAAATCTCCATTGAATAGATCTCGAATGTGGCTTTGCAGTATAGGCACGTCCTTGGCTGGACCCCAGCTCAGACCTCTGCTGATCCATGACATCAGTTGTGGTGGAGGGCCCAAGCGGAAAACAGGGGCGGCCGCCCACTTGGCACTTCTAGGAGCCGTGATGTAGAACCACTCATGTTGCCACAATTCAGACACCTCTGGAATGGAACCTTTGGGCCATGGAGCTCCCGTCATCTTGCATATTGAGGCACCTCCACACGCTGCATGTTGCCCCTCGATCATCTTCGGCTTTACTTCAAAGGTCTTGAGCCATAGGCCAAAGTGAGGGGTAACCCGGAGGAAGGCCTCACACACGACAATAAATGTCGTGATATGAAGAAAGGAGTCCGGAGCTAGATCATGGAAATCTAGCCCGTAATAAAACATCAAACCCCTGACGAAAGGATTCAGAGCAAGGCCTAGACCTCGGAGGAAGTGGGAGACGAACACGACGTTCTCGTTGGGTTTGGTGGAGGGGAGGGCCTGCCCTCGGGCAGGCAGCCGATGCAAAACCTCGGCGGTCAGATATCTGGCATCCCTCAACTTTTTGATGTCTTCTTCCATGACGGAGGAAGGCACCCATCGGCCTTGAAGGCTAGATCCGGACATGATTGAAGGTTCGGAGCACCTGACCTGAACTTTGGGTGTTTGAGCTTGAGGTGGGGGAAGGATTCGATTGAGCACGGGAGGGAAAAAATAAAAGCCTTGTCCCTTTATAAAGAGGGTGAATATCAAGCGTCCTCTCCGTGGCCGTTTGGACTTGCCTATAGTCTAGGGGTCCTAGAAGCGGTTGGGTTACCCACGCCCTTATTGATGAGAATCCTGGAATAAGGGGACACGATCTCTGCTTCGACGAGACGTGCCAAGGAAACCGCCTCGCATGACACGCTGAGGTGGGACAATAAAATGATTCGAATAAAGGTTGGCCATGGTGCGATATCACACTGCGGAATACGTCAGCAGATTAGATTTGTGTAAATATTATTCTCTCTACGGCAATATGTGGAAACTTATTTTGCAGAGCCGGACACTATCTTTGTGTTCAAAATCTTCTATGAAGTACTTGGAGGAGGAACCCGCCTTGCAATGCCGAAGAAAATCTGCGCGCCGGACTCGTCGTCATTGAAGCCTGGTTCAGGGGCTACTGAGGGAGTCCTGGATTAGGGGGTGTCCGGAGGGCCGGACTATACCTTCAGCCGGACTCCTGGACTATGAAGATACAAGATTGAAGACTTCGTCCCGTATCCGGAAGGGACTTTCCTTGGCGTGGAAGGCAAGCTTGGCGATACGGATATGTAGATCTCCTACCATTGTAACCAACTTTGTGTAACCCTAACCCTCTCCGGTGTCTATATAAACCGGAGGGTTTTAGTCCGTAGGACAACATATAGAACGACAATCATACCATAGGCTAGCTTCTAGGGTTTAGCCTCTCCGATCTCGTGGTAGATCTACTCTTGTACTACCCTTATCATCAATATTAATCAAGCAGGACGTAGGGTTTTACCTCCATCAAGAGGGCCCGAACCTGGGTAAAACTTCGTGTCCCTTGCCTCCTGTTACCATCCGGCCTAGACACACAGTTCGGGACCCCCTACCTGAGATCCGCCGGTTTTGACACCGACACTACCACTCTAGGGTTTACGGATCATAACACGTAATAGGTGAATATAATTTGCAAGATCGGATCTAGAACATAGATATAATGGTGGTAACATAAATGGTTCAGATCTGAAATCAAGGCTCCCGGGCCCAAAGTGACAAGCATTAAGCATGGCAAAGTCATATCAACATCAATCTCAGAACATAGTGGATACTAGGGATCAAGCCCTAACAAAACTAACTCGATTACATGATGAATCTCATCCAACTCCTCACCGACCAGTGAGCCTATGAAGGAATTACTCACTCCCGGTGGGGAGCATCATGGAATTGGTGATGAAGGAGGGTTGATGATGATCAAGATCGAAGATCCCTCTCTCAGGAGGGTTGGCATAACCCACTTGGGCGCGCCTGAGGGGGGCGCCCTGGTGGGTTGTGCTCACCCAGCCCCCCTCTGGTGGTTCTTGGATCCAGTATTTTTCTTTTATTGTATAAAATTCTCCAAAAAGTTTCATTCCAATCCGAGAACTTTTATTTTTGCACAAAACAACACCAAGGTAGTTCGGCTGAAAAAGCGTCAGTCCAGGTTAGTTTCATTCAAATCATGCAAATTAGAGTCCAAAACAAGAGGAAAAGCATTAGGAAAAGTAGATATGATGGTGACATATCAACTCTTACGAACTATTTTGCTCTTGTTTACAAAAATAAGCTTAAGTAACACCCATGTTTTCAGCAAAGATAATAACTAACCACGTCAACAATAACTCTTAAAAATTATATTAACTCATATCAATGACATAATTAACTAGCGAGCAATAATAGAATATCTCAAATGACAACACCTTGTCAAAACAATCATGATATAATATGACAACAGTGGTATCTCGCTTGCCCTTTCTGAGACCACAAAACATAAATGCAAAGCACCTCCAATGTTCAAGCAGCAACTAAACATTGTAATTCATGGTAGAAAAGATCCAGTTATGATGCATCCAACATTAACTATACACAATGCATGAGGATGACAATAGTGCTCTCAGAATCTAGCGCTTATTTGAGAAGGTGATGACTCAACATAAAATTAAATAGATAGTCCCTTCGTAGAGGGAAGCAGGGATTTGCAGTGGTGCCAGAGCTCAGTTTTTAAAATTGAGGCAAATGAAATTTTGAGAGATGCACCCTTCCTATTTACTTCGCGACCATTAGTTATCGATATCTTCTTCCATTCTAAACACATTAGTGGCGGTTCCCAAGCGATAAAAGTAAAGGTTTACTCCCCCTCCACCAACAATCACACTCCACGGTTAGCCGAATCCTTGGGTACTATCCATACCAACATCAGTCCTGGGGGAGTTTTGTTTAATTATTTGTAATTTTATTTTGGGTCTTAGAATCCCTATTACCGCCCCTCTTGTGCAAGGATGAGTGAATAAACACTCATCATGAGAATAACCCGCTTAGCATGGAAGATACCGGCTACCTCCTTTCGCTCTATGAACAATCTAGGCACACAAAAATGGATATTTATTCGAAGTTTCTAGAGGTGGCACATGCAAATTTACTTAGAGCGGCAGGGTAGTACCGTGTATAGGTAGATATGGTGGAGTCATCTGGAATAACTTGGGGTTTAGGATTTTGATGCACAAGCAGTAATTCCGCAAAGGCTGGCAAATAGATTGGGAAGTGGCCAGCTAGAGAGCGAAAACAGTCATGAACATGCATTATGCATAATGAACATTGGATACTAGAATGAGTGGGATATGGAAACCATGAACATAAATTGTTGGGGAACGTAGCAGAAATTCAAAATTTTCCTACGTATCACCAAGATCTATCTATGGAGAAACTAGCAACGAGGGGAAGGAGAGTGCATCTACATACCCTTGTAGATCGCTAAGAGGAAGCGTTCAAGTGAACGGGGTTGATGGAGTCGTACTCATCGTGATTCAAATCACCGATGATCCTAGTGCCGAACGGACAGCACCTCCGCGTTCAACACACGTACAGCCCGGTGACGTCTCCCATGCCTTGATCCAGCAAGGAGAGAGGGAGAGGTTGAGGAAGACTCCATCCAGCAGCAGCACAACGGCGTGGTGATGATGGAGGAGCGTGGCAATCCTGCAGGGCTTCGCCAAGCACCGTAGAAGAGGAGAAGAACTTGGGAGAGAGGGAGGGGCTGCACCAAAGGCAAAAGGTGTGTTTGAGAGGCCCTCCTACCCCACTATATATAGGGATCCCAAGGGGGGGTGCACCAGCCCCTAGGAGATCCAATCTCCAAGGAGGCGGCGGCCAGGGGAGGAGTCCTCCCCCCCCAAGGCACCTAGGAGGTGCCTTCCCCTACTGGGACTCTTCCTTTAGGGTTTCCCCAGGCGCATGGGCCTCTTGGGGCTGGTGCCCTTGGCCCATGTAGGCCAAGGCGCACCCCCTACAGCCCATGTGGCCCCCGGGGTAGGTGGCCCCACCCGGTGGGCCCCCGGGACCGTTCCGGTGGTCCCGGTACAATACCGATGACCCCGAAACTTGTCACGATGGCCGAAACAGGACTTCCTATATATAAATCTTTACCTCCGGACCATTCTGGAAGTCCTCGTGACGTCCGGGATCTCATCTGGGACTCTGAAAAACATTCGGTAACCACATACAAGCTTCCTTTATAACCCTAGCATCATCGAACCTTAAGTGTGTAGACCCTACGGGTTCGGGAGACATGCAGACATGACCGAGACGTTCTCCGGTCAATAACCAACAGCGGGATCTGGATACCCATGTTGGCTCCCACATGTTCCACGATGATCTCATCGGATGAACCACGATGTCAAGGACTTAATCAATCCCGTATACAATTCCCTTTGTCTAGCGGTATTGTACTTGCCCGAGATTCGATCGTCGGTATCCCTATACCTTGTTCAATCTCGTTACCGGCAAGTCTCTTTACTCGTTCCGTAACACATCATCCCGTGATCAACTCCTTGATCACATTGTGCACATTATGATGATGTCCTACCGAGTGGGCCCAGAGATACCTCTCCGTTTACACGGAGTGACAAATCCCAGTCTCGATTCGTGCCAACCCAATAGACACTTTCGGAGATACCTGTAATGCACCTTTATAGTCACCCAGTTACGTTGTGATGTTTGGTACACCCAAAGCACTCCTACGGTATCCGGGAGTTGCACAATCTCATGGTCTAAGGAAATGATACTTGACATTAGAAAAGCTATAGCATACGAACTACACGATGTAGTGCTATGCTTAGGATTGGGTCTTGTCCATCACATCATTCTCCTAATGATGTGATCCCGTTATCAACGACATCCAATGTCCATGGTTGGGAAACCGTAACCATCTATTGATCAACGAGCTAGTCAACTAGAGGCTTACTAGGGACATGGTGTTGTCTATGTATCCACACATGTATCTGAGTTTCCTATCAATACAATTATAGCATGGATAATAAACGATTATCATGAACAAGGAAATATAATAATAACCAATTTATTATTGCCTCTAGGGCATATTTCCAACAGTCTCCCACTTGCACTAGAGTCAATAATCTAGTTCACATCGCCATGTGATTAACACTCACAGGTCACATCGCCATGTGACTAACACCCAAGAGTTTACTAGAGTCAGTAGTCTAGTTCACATCACTATGTGATTAACACTCAATGAGTTTTAGGTTTGATCATGTTGCTTTGTGAGAGAGGTTTTAGTCAACGGGTCCGAACCTTTCAGATCCGTGTGTGCTTTACAAATCTCTATGTCATCTCCTAGATGCAGCTACCACGCGCTATTTGGAGCTATTCCAAATAACTGTTCTACTATACGAATCCAGTTTACTACTCAGAATAATCTGGATTAGTGTCAAAGTTTGCATCGGTGTAACCCTTTACGATGAACTCTTTTACTACCTCCATAATCGGGAAAATTCCTTAGTCCACTAGTTACTAAGGATAACTTTGACCGCTGATCTGTGATCCATTCTTGAATCACTCTTGTACCCCTTGACTGACTCATGGCAAGGCACACTTCAGGTGCGGTACATAGCATAGCATATTGTAGAGCCTATGTCTTAAGCATAGGGGACGACCTTCGTCCTTTCTCTCTATTCTGCCGTGGTCGATCTTTAAGTCTTAACTTCATACCTTACAACTCAGGCAAGAACTCCTTCTTTGACTGATCCATCTTGAACAACTTCAAGATCATGTCAAGGTATGTGCTCATTTGAAAGTACCATTAAGAATTTTGATCTATCCTTATAGATCTTGATGCTCAATGTTCAAGTAGCTTAATCCAGGCTTTCCATTGAAAAACACTTTCCCAATAACCCTACATGCTTTCTAGAAATTCTACGTCATTTCTGATCAACAATATGTTAAAACATATACTCATCAGAAATTCTATAGTGCTTCCACTCACTTATTTGGAAATACAAGTTTCTCATAAACTTTGTATAAACCCAAAATCTTTGATAATCTCATCAAAGTGTACATTCCAACTCCGAGATGCTCACTCCAGTCCTCAGAAGGATTGCTGGAGCTTTGCATCCTTATTACCATCTTTTCAGGATTGACAAAACCTTTCGGTTGTATCACATACAACCTTTCCTCAAGAAAATCGTCGAGGAAACAATGTTTTGACATCCTATCTGCAAGATTTCATAAATAATGCAGTGACTGCTAATATAATTCCAACAGACTCTTAGCATCACTACGAGTGAGAAAATCTCACCGTAGTCAACTCCTTGAACTTGTCAGAAAACATCTTAACGACAAGTCGAGCTTTCTTAATGGTGACATTTACCATCATTGTCTGTCTTCCTTTTAAAATCCATCTACACTCAACAGCCTTACGACCATCAAGTAGTTCTTCCAAAGTCTACACTTTGTTTTCATACATGGATCCTCTCTCGGATTATATGGCCTCAAGCCATTTATCGGAATCCAGGCCCACCATCGCTTCTCCATAGCTCGTAGGTTCATTGTTGTCTAGCAACATGACTTCCAAGACAGGATTACGTACCACTCTGAAGTAGTACGCATCCTTGTCATCCCACGAGGTTTGGGAGTGACTTGATCCGAAGTCTCATGATCAATATCATAAGCTTCCACTTCAATTGGTGTAGGTGCCACAGGAACAACTCTTTGTGCCCTGCTATACACTAGTTGAAGTGACGGTTCAATAACCTCATCAAGTCTCCACCATCCTCCCACTCAATTCTTTCGAGAGAAACTTTTCCTCGAGAAAGGACCTGATTCTAGAAACAATCCTTTATTGCTTTCGGATCTGAGACAGGAGGTATACCCAACTGTTTTTGGGTTGTCCTATGAAGATGCATTTATCCGCTTTGGGTTCGAGCTTATCGGCCTGAAACTTTTCCACATAAGCATCGCAGCCCCAAACTTTTAAGAAATGACAGCTTAGGTTTCTCTAAACCATAGTTCATACGGTGTCATCTCATCGGAATTACGTGGTGCCCTATTTAAAGTGAATGTGGTTGTCTCTAATGCTTAACCCATAAACTATTGTGGTAATTCGATAAGAGACATCATGGTATGCATCATATCCAATAGGGTGCAGTTATGATGTTCGGACACACCATCACACTATGGTGTTCCAGGCTGTATTAGTTGTGAAACGATTTCCACAATGTCTTAATTTTGTGCCAAACTCGTAATTCAGATATTCATCTCTATGATCATATCATAGATCTTTTATCCTCTTGTCACGACGATCTTTCAACTTCACACTGAAATTACTTGAACCTTTCAATAATTCAGACTCGTGATTCATCATGTAAATGTACTCAACATCTACTCAAATCATCTGTGAAGAAAGAACATAACGATATCCACTACATGCCTCAGCACTCATTGGACTGCACACATCAAAATGTATTACTTCCAACAATTTGCTTTCTAGTTCCATTTTACTGAAACCGAGGCTTTCAGTCATCTTGCCCATGTGGTATGATTTGCATGCCTCAAGTGATTCAAAATCAAGTGAGTCCAAACGGTCCATTTGCATGGAGTTTCTTCATGCATATACACCAATAGACATGGTTCGCATGTCTCAAACTTTTCAAAACGAGTGAGCCCAAAGATCCATCAACATGGAGCTTCTTCATGCGTTTTATACCGATATGACTTAAGTGGCAGTGCCACAAGTAGGTGGTACTATCATTACTATCTTTTGGCATGAACATGTGTATCACTACGATCGAGATTCAATAAATTATTCATTTTAGGTGTAAGACCATTGAAGGTATTATTCAAATAAACAGAGTAACCATTATTCTCCTTAAATGAATAACCGTATTGCGACAGACATAATCCAATCATGTCTATGCTCAATGCAAACACCAATCTCGATGATAGAGGGAGCGCACGATATTTGATCAACCTTGGAAATACTTCCAACACATATCGTCATCTCACCTTTAGCTAGTCTCCGTCTATTCCGTAGCTTTTATTTCGAGTTACTTACACTTAGCAACCGAACCGGTATCTAATACCCTGGTGCTACTAGGAGTACTAGTAAAGTACACATCAACATAATGTATATCCAATATACTTCTATCGACCTTGCCAGCCTTCTTATCTACCAAGTATCTAGGGTAATTCTGCTCCTGTGGCTGTTCCCTTTATTACAGAAGCACCTAGTCTCGGGTTTGGGTTCAACCTTGGGTTTCTTCACTAGAGCAGCAGCTGATTTGCCGTTTCATGAAGCATCCCTTTTTGCCCTTGCCCTTCTTGAAACTAGTGGTTTCACCAACCATCAACAATTGATGCTCCTTCTTGATCTCTACTTTTGTGGTGTCAAACATCGCGAATATCTCAAGGATCATCATATATGTCCCTGATATATTATAGTTCATCACGAAGCTCTAGCAGCTTGGTGGTAATGACTTCGGAGAACTATCACTATTTCATCTGGAAGATCAACTCCCACTTGATTCAAGTGATTGTTGTACTCAGACAATCTGAGCACAAGCTCAACAATTGAGCTTTTCTCCCTTAGTTTGCAGGCTAAGAAAATCGTCGGAGGTCTTATACCTCTTGACGTGGGCACGAGCCTGAAATCCCAATTTCAGCTCTCGAAACATCTCATATGTTCCACGACATTTCAAAAAACATCTTTGGCGCCTCAATTCTAAACCATTTAGCATTACGCACTGAACTATCATGTAGTTATCAAAATGTGTATGTCAGATGTTCGCAACATCCACAGACAACGTTCGAGGTTCAGCACACTGAGCGGTGCATTAAGGACATAAGCCTTCTATGACGCAATGAGGACAATCCTCAGTTTACGGACCTAGTCCGCATAATTGCTACTATAAACTTTCAACTAAATTTTCTCTAGGAACATATCTAAACAGTAGAACTGAAGCGCGAGCTACGACATAATTTGCGAAGACCTTTTGACTATGTTCAGGATAATTAAGTTCATCTTATGAACTCCCACTCAGATAGACATCCCTCTAGTCATCTAAGTGATTACATGATCCGAGTCAACTAGGCCGTGTCCGATCATCACGTGAGACGGACTAGTCATCATCGGTGAACATCTTCATGTTGATCGTATCTTCTATACGACTCATGCTCGACCTTTCGGTCTTCTATGTTCCGAGGCCATGTCTGTACATGCTAGGCTCGTCAAGTTAACCCTAAGTGTTTTGCATGTGTAAAACTGTCTTACACCCGTTGTATGTGAACGTAAGGATCTATCACACCCGATCATCACGGCGTGCTTCGAAACGACGAACTGTAGCAACGGTGCACAGTTAGGGGAGAACACTTCTTGAAATTTTAATGAGGGATCATCTTATTTACTACCGTCGTTCTAAGCCAATAAGATGTATAAACATGATAAACATCACATGCAATCAAATAGTGACATGATATGGCCAATATCATATAGCTCCTTTGATCTCCATCTTGGGGCTCCATGATCATCTTGTCACCGGCATGACACCATGATCTCCATCATCGTGTCTTCTTGAAGTTGTCACGTCATCTATTACTTCTACTACTACATCTAACGGTTAGCAATAAAGTAAAGTAATTACATGACGTTTAAGTTGACACGCAGGTCATAAATAAATAAAGACAACTCCTATGGCTCCTGCCGGTTGTCATACTCATCGACATGCAAGTCGTGATTCCTATTACAAGAACATGATCAATCTCATACATCACATATATCATTCATCACATCCTTTGGCCATATCACATCACATAGCATACCCTGCAAAAACAAGTTAGACGTCCTCTAATTGTTGTTTGCATGTTTTACGTGGCTGCTATGGGTTTCTAGCAAGAACGTTTCTTACCTACGCAAAGACCACAACGTGATATGCCAATTGCTATTTACCCTTCATAAGGACCCTGTTCATCGAATCCGATCCGACTAAAGTGGGAGAGACAGACACCCGCTAGCCACCTTATGCATCTAGTGCATGTCAGTCGGTGGAACCAGTCTCACGTAAGAGTACGTGTAAGGTCGGTCCGGGCCGCTTCATCCCACGATGCCGCCGAATCAAGATAAGACTAGTAACGGCAAGCATATTGAACAAGATCAACGCCCACAACTACTTTGTGTTCTACTCGTGCATAGAAACTACGCATAGACCTAGCTCATGATGCCACTGTTGGGGAACGCAGCAGAAATTCAAAATTTTCCTACGTATCACCAAGATCTATCTATGGAGAAACTAGCAACGAGGGGAAGGAGAGTGCATCTACATACCCTTGTAGATCGCTAAGCGGAAGCGTTCAAGTGAACGGGGTTGATGGAGTCGTACTCGTCGTGATTCAAATCACCGATGATCCTAGTGCCGAACGGACAGCACCTCCGCGTTCAACACACGTACAGCCCGGTGACGTCTCCCATGCCTTGATCCAGCAAGGAGAGAGGGATAGGTTGAGGAAGACTCCATCCAGCAGCAGCACAACGGCATGGTGATGATGGAGGAGCGTGGCAATCCTGCAGGGCTTCGCCAAGCACCGCAGAAGAGGAGAAGAACTTGGGAGAGAGGGAGGGGCTGCACCAAAGGCAAAAGGTGTGTTTGAGAGGCCCTCCTACCCCACTATATATAGGGATCCCAAGGGGGGGTGCGCCAGCCCCTAGGAGATCCAATCTCCAAGGAGGCGGCGGCCAGGGGAGGAGTCCTCCCCCCCAAGGCACCTAGGAGGTGCCTTCCCCTGCTGGGACTCTTCCTTTAGGGTTTCCCCAGGCGCATGGGCCTCTTGGGGCTGGTGCCCTTGGCCCATGTAGGCCAAGGTGCACCCCCTACAGCCCATGTGGCCCCCGGGGTAGGTGGCCCCACCCGGTGGCCCCCGGGACCCTTCCGGTGGTCCCGGTACAATACCGATGACCCCGAAACTTGTCCCGATGGCCGAAACAGGACTTCCTATATATAAATCTTTACCTCCGGACCATTCCGGAACTCCTTGTGACGTCCGGGATCTCATCCGGGACTCCGAACAACATTCGGTAACGACATACAAGCTTCCTTTATAACCCTAGCGTCATCGAACCTTAAGTGTGTAGACCCTACGGGTTCGGGAGACATGCAGACATGACCGAGACGTTCTCCGGTCAATAACCAACAGCAGGATCTGGATACCCATGTTGGCTCCCACATGTTCCACGATGATCTCATCGGATGAACCACGATGTCAAGGACTTAATCAATCCCGTATACAATTCCCTTTGTCTAGCGGTATTGTACTTGCCCGAGATTCGATCGTCGGTATCCCTATACCTTGTTCAATCTCGTTACCGGCAAGTCTCTTTACTCGTTCCGTAACACATCATCCCGTGATCAACTCCTTGATCACATTGTGCACATTATGATGATGCCCTACCGAGTGGGCCTAGAGATACCTCTCCGTTTACACGGAGTGACAAATCCCAGTCTCGATTCGTGCCAACCCAACAGACACTTTCGGAGATACCTGTAATGCACCTTTATAGTCACCCAGTTACATTGTGACGTTTGGTACACCCAAAGCACTCCTACGGTATCCGGGAGTTGCACAATCTCATGGTCTAAGGAAATGATACTTGACATTAGAAAAGCTATAACATACGAACTACACGATCTAGTTCTATGCTTAGGATTGGGTCTTGTCCATCACATCATTCTCCTAATGATGTGATCCCGTTATCAACGACATCCAATGTCCATGGTTGGGAAACCGTAACCATCTATTGATCAACGAGCTAGTCAACTAGAGGCTTACTAGGGACATGGTTTTGTCTATGTATCCACACATGTATCTGAGTTTCCTATCAATACAATTATAGCATGGATAATAAACGATTATCATGAACAAGGAAATATAATAATAACCAATTTATTATTGCCTCTAGGGCATATTTCCAACATAAATATCATAGAGGCTATGTTGGTTTTGATTCAACCATGTATGAACATGTGCCAAGTCAAGCCACTCGAAACATTCAGAGGAGGATACCATATCATCATACTACATCACAATCATTTTAATGCAATTTTGACATCCAAGATAAATCATTATCCACTCCTAGCTACTTAAGCATGGCATGAGAAACTATAATCTCTAATTGTCATTGCTAACTTGTTTGATCATAATATGTTGAATCATGGATACTAAGTTAAAAATATTTACAAAAATAGAACAAGTTGAGTTCATGCCCGTTTCTCTCTGTCACGGCCAGTTCATCAAATATCGCCATTATTGACTTTCACTTGCACGACCGAATGATTTGAAAATAATAATACTGCAAGAGTGCCATGGACTAAGCTGGAATCTACAAACATTTTATTCAAAAGGATAAGACAAGGTAATTTGGGATCTTTGTTAGATCAACACTAATGCAAATGAGAGTCACTCAACATTTTCATCGCGGTCTTCTCCTTATGACTCACTAATGAGAAAAGAAATTCAGGTAAACACATTGAAATATTTTTGGAGTTTTTAGTTTTTCTAGAAGAAAGCAAATTAAAGAAGGAAAAACAAAAATGAGAACACTATTTACAGGAGAAAGCTCACAACAAGCAAGAAGAAGAATCGAGAAATCTTTTTGGGTTTTCTTTTAATACTACAACTAATTAAACTAGAAAGTAAAACCGAAAAGAAGTAGGAAATACTTTTGGGTTTTCTCATAGTTTTTAAAACACACAAGAAGAAAGCGAGAAAATAAATCTAGCAATGATAATACGATGAAAAAGGGTGAACACCGAGAACTAGAATGCAATGTGTGAACATGAATGTAATGCCGATGGAAATACGTACTCCCCCAAGCTTAGGCTTTTGGACTAGCTTGGTAATCACCATCCGTAGTAGCCATCCGACCCCATGTTGAAGTGTTGTGGAGCAGGCACCTGAGTGTCCCACTCCTGAGGCTCCTCCTCTTTCCCTGCCTGAGTGTTCCGGTAGGCCACGATGTTGTCTAGCATGATCCTGTATCCTCCCTGGCAATAGAATCAAACAAAGCAGGTGCAGGCAACGGAATAATATCACGGGTATCCTCACTGAAGAGCGTGTTGTAAGGAATATTATTAATAGAATAATTAATATCAATAAAATGGGGATATTTCATCACTTGGTGATCCAAATAGACCTTGGGTAAATGATGATCATGCTGGGAATCTGAATGTTAAAGTGGCTCGCTAGGCGAGTAGCATAAATACCACCATGAATTTTACCCTTAGTCCTGTTAAGGTGTAAGCGACGTGCACCAATAGCTCCTGGGCTATATGTGTTATCGCCGTATAGTGCACGGCGTAAGACATCGAAATCGGGGACACTAAGTGCACCAACCTTCTCTCTAGCAAGTAAACACTTCGCAATGAATAGGGCAAAATAATGCACAGAAGGAAACTGCAAGCTAGTGGCGGTGACACTCGATACCCCTCTCTCATCTTCCTCTGACAGAGTACGATAAAAGCCCTCAAATTCTGTAGGCCTAGGCTCTCTTATTTCCGCTTCAGAAGGGATCAATCATATATCACAAAATTCAGTAAGTGGTATTTGATGGGTTTCAGCATATAAATTAAACTGCACCTCAGGGGGGTTATTCCTACTTATGAAATGAAAACTTTGCACAAAGGAATTTTTAAGGAGGTGATATTGTTCACACTCAGCTACGATGAAGTTGGTGAGGCCAGCATTGGCAGCAAATTATGCAAACTCTTGATGGATTCCGGCTCCATCCATGAAGGGGTTATGCGGCCATTTGCACGGTCGCACTCCCGCCATTCTCCGAGTATGGAGGTCACTATCTGATGATTCCCCCGTGACTCCATTGGAATTCTTCTTGTAAGACAACTTCCTAAAGAAACTCATCTTATTCCTATGAAAAAAATTCTGAAATTTGTAGTCCATAAAAATTTTGTCAACAAAACTTCACAAAGTTGATAGCAACTACTCATAAGCATGCATAGAGGCTATACTGAGCATTCAAACTACTTAGAAATTAAAGAATTTAACATGCAAGCTCATCTACAGGCACCAAGAGTAGCTAATTATTAAAAATATAATCCACTAAAGCAAAAACTAGTTGGACCAATGGAGGAGTCACATCCCAAGTAGCAAACCCCCAAAACAGTTTTGGAAACGGAGCTTCAAGCAAAGAGATCGAAATCCGCGGGTTTGGGAGCAAGAACACGAGAGAGAGAGAGAGGGGGGGAGTGAGGGAGAGAGGGAGAGAGCAATGGTGAATGTTTTTCTGGAGGTAGGTGGGGACCACAACCCACCAGGGCACACCTGGGGCTGCTGGCGTGCCCAGGTGGGTTGTGCCCACCTGGTGCACCCCCTCTGATGTTATTTGCACTAAAAATTCAGAAATATTGAAAAAAAATCATATTAAATTTTCAGGACATTCTTAGAACTTTTATTTTTGGGTCATTTTTTATTACACGGAAAATCCAGAAAACAGGATAAACATGGAATTTTATTTTATTTAACTAAAAAAGGGAAAATAAAAGGTAAGGACGGAAGGTAGTGCCTACTAAATTCATCAACTTCATACCTCTAAAAAATCATCCATTAATAAGGTTGATCAAGTCTTATTAACAACCACCTTCAATTAGCATGAAACTGAAGAACTTCCATAAAACACTAAGTTACCTCAACGGGGATATGCATGTCCCCCACAAATAAGTATATCATATTTCTTTTTGGTAGTAGGTAGAGGTAGTTGAAAACTTCCAATAGTGAGTGTCGGAGATTTTTTGATAACATTAATACCATTCACTCGGAATTGTTTCTTCGGAAAGTGCACCGTACCCTCATTACCATTAATATGAAAAGTGACCTTGCTTTTATTGCAATCAATAACAGCACCTACAGTATTCAAAAAGGGTCTACCAAGGATAATCGACATGTTGTCATCCTCGGGCATCTCAAGTATAACAAAGCCAGTTAAGATGGTAAGATTTGCAACAGCAACGGGCACATCCTCAAAAATACTGATAGGTATAGTGGTTGATTTATCATCCATTTGCAAAGATATTTCGGTAGGTGTGAGTTTATTTAAGTCAAGTATTTTATATAAGGAAAAAGGCATAACACTAACACCAGCTCCTAAATCATATAAAGCAATTTTCACATAGTTTCTTTTTATGGAGCAAGGTATTGTTGGTATTCCCGGATCTCCAAGTTTTTTAGGTACTCCATCCTTAAAAGAATAATTAGCAACCATGGTGGAGATTTTAGCTTCAGGAATTTTCCTTTTATTAGTGATGTCTTTCATATATTTTGCATAAGGGGTCATCTTTAAGATATCAGTCAAGCGAGTACGCAGAAAGACTAGCCTAATAATTTCAGCAAAACGTTCAAATTCTTAATCATCTTTATTCTTAGTTGATTTGCGTGGAAAGGGGATGTGTTTTTGAACCCATGGTTCTCTTTCCCTTCCATGTTTCCTAGCCACAAAGTCTCTTTTATCATATCTTTTATTTTTAGGTTGTTGGTTATCAAGATAAACAGCTGGTTCTATTTCAACATCATTATCTGGTTCTTTATCATTGTTTGGTTGAGTGTCTCCATGAACATTACCATTATCTTTTTCATTATCACTAGGTGAATGTTCATTACCTGATTGAGTTTTAGCATCAGAAATAGAAACATCATTATTAGCTTCAGGAGGTTTTTCTATCTCAGGTTCACTAGAGGTATGCATAGTCCTGTCATTTTTCTTTTTTCTTCTTATTTTTAGAAGGACTAGGTGCATCAGTGTTAATTCCTTGAGAGTCTTGTTCAATTCTTTTTGGGTATCACTCAGGATAAAGTGGTTCCTGAGTCATTCTACCTCCTCTAGTCATTACCCTAATAGCATGATCATTGATACTATTGTTCATTTCATCAAGCAATTCTCTTTGAGATTTAGTAACTAGTTCTAGTTGCGTTTGAACCACAGAAGCTCGTTTTCCTACACCTCTAACATCATTAGTAATTCTTAATAAGAAGTCACACAAGCGAGCAATCATATCATAATTATATTTCAATTGTTTCATAACATTTGCATTGAAGTGATCTTATTTTCTAATGTAGTTATCAAACTCACAAAGGCATTGACTAGGATGCATATTATAAGGATTGTCCTTACCATTAAATTTCATTAAAGAATTTACCTCTACCACCTTGGTTGATGGTCTATCAAGCCCAAGTATTTCTTCAATAGGAGCTAAATTTTTGACATCCTCAGATTTAGTACCTTTTTCCTTCATAGATTTCTTTGCTTCTTGCATATCTTCAGGACTGAGATATAAGATACCCTCTTCTTCGGAGTGGGTTTAGGCAGTGGTTCAGGAAGAGTCCAATCATCATAATTTTTCAATATATTATTCAATAATTCTTCAGCTTGTTCAACAGTTCATTCCCTAAAAACACAACCAGCACAACTATCTAGGAAGTCCCTAGAAGGATCGGTTAGTCCATTATAGAAGATATCAAGTATTTCATTTTTCTGAAGAGGATGATCAAGCAAAGCATTAAGCAATTGGAGAAGCCTCCCCCCAAGCTTGTGGGAGACTCACTTCTTCAATTTGCACAAAGTTAAATATTTCATGTAAGGCAGCTTGTTTCTTATGAGTAGGAAAATATTTTTCATAGGAGTTGTAAATCATATCCTGGGGACTATGCACACAACCAGGAGCAAGAGTATTATACCAAGTCTTAGCATCACCCTTTAATGATAACGGGAATAACTTGAGAATATAATAGTAGCAAATTTTCTCATCATGAGGAAATAGGGTGGCTATATCATTCAGCTTAGTAAGATGTGCCACGACAGTTTCAGTTTCATAACCATGGAAAGGATCAGATTCAACCAAAGTAATTAACTTTGGTTCGACAGAGAATTCATAATCCTTATCATCAACAAGATAGGTGAAATAGAAAACTTAGGATCACATTTCATTCTAGCATTCAAAGATTTAACCTTCAGTTTGCATAATAATTTTGTAAGATCATCTCTATCATTGCAAGAAAGAAAGTCTCTAGTTGTCTCCTCATCCATAACATAACCCTCAGGTATCTTAGGCAATTCATATCTCGGAGAGCTAGATCTAATAAGTGTTTCAAGATTTTCAGTTTCAAGTACTTCATTAGTTTCAGCATTCTTGATAACTTTAGCTCTAGCAAGTTGTTCATCAAGAAATTAACCTAGTGGCACATTATCATCAATCAAGCTACTAGCATCATCATGAGTAGCATTCATAGAAATAGCATCATCAATAACTTGCAACATATCAAAATTAATAACATGTGGTGGTGTTGCAGTTCTACTCAAAATAGAAGGTGAATCAAATGTAGAGCTAGATGGAAGTTCCTTACCTCCCCTCGTCTTAGAGGGAAATATCTTAGTCTTGGTATCCTTTAGAATTTCATAGTGATAAATTGATAATACCAAGTGATTCAACATATAGCTATGCTCCCGTCAACGGAGCCAGAAAGAGGTCTTGATAACCCACAAGTATAGGGGAACGCAACAGTTTTCGAGGGTAGAGTATTCAACCCAAATTTATTGATTCGACACAAGGGGAGATAAAGAATATTCGCAAGTATTAGCAGTTGAGTTGTCAATTCAACCACACCTGGAGATTAATTATCTCTGGTAAAGTGATTAGGAGCAAATTAATATGATGGTTTTGATAGTGGTAGCAATAGCAATAGTAATGGTAACAGTGATAGCAATGAGTTTGTAGCAAGTGTAACAGTAACAATAGCAGTAGTAACTTAGCAAGAACAATATAAGAGAAATTCATTGGCATTGTATCAATGGATTCGTTGGATGATATTCATCATATAACAGTCATAAATTAGGGTGATACAAAACTAGCCCCAGTTCATAAATGTAGGCATGTATTTCATAAATAGTCATACGTGCATATGAAAAGAACTTGCATGGCATCTTTTGTCCTACCCTCCCGTGGAAGCATGGTCCATATGGAAACTAAGGGATATTAAGGCCTCCTTTTAATAGAGAAATGGAACAAAGCATTAACACATAGTGAATACATGAACTCCTCAAACTACGGTCATCACCGGAAAGTATCCCGAATACTGTCAATCTAGGGTTTACGTATCATAACACGTAATAGGTGAATATAACTGGCAAGATCGGATCTAGAAAATAGATATAATGGTGATAACATAAACGATTCAGATCTGAAATCATGGCTCCCGGGCCCAAAGTGACAAGCATTAAGCATGGCAAAATCTTATCAACATCAATCTCAGAACATAGTGGATACTAGGGATCAAGCCCTAACAAAACTAACTCGATTACATGATGAATCTCATCCAACTCCTCACCGACCAACGAGCCTATGAAGGAATTACTCACTCCTTGTGTGGAGCATCATGGAATTGGCAATGAAGGAGGGCTGGTGATGATGAAGATCGAAGATCCCCCTCTCTGCAGCCCAAAACGGACTCCAGATCTGGCATCCCGATGAAGAACGGGAGGTGGTGGCGGCTCCGTATCGCGAAACGAGATAATACTTCCTCTCTGATTTTTTTTGGAAAAATAGGTATTTATGGAGTTGGACTCATGGTCTGCGGGGCCACTAGGTGGGCACAACCCACCTGGGTACGCCTGAGGGGGGCGCACCCTGGTGGGTTGTGCTCACCCAGCCCCCCGCCTCCGGTGGTTCTTGCCCACTACAAGAAATATGCTCAATTGTGACCTTCTGGCAGTGACCGTGGAAGAAATCGTCATAAATCTATGACCATTTCGATCCAATTGGTCATGGCCTGTTTAGGAGAGTCGAAACCATAAACCATAGTGACTATTTTGGACAAAAAGGTCGTAATTGCCTTACACAAAATGGTCATAAGCAGACAACAGTGGTCGATAACATTTCTAGCTGATTACGACCAATCCAGATGGTCATGGTGTTGTAACATGGATGACTGGATCTCCACATCATCAATTTTACCTATGTGTCGTGTCATTTTTGCTTATGATTCGGTTGTAGCGTCAGTTCGTCCATAGATTGACTTGTTGACTAAAATGGGTCTACATTTACAGACGGGGCCAACTAACACAGTAGAAATGACATGTGGGACCCGTCCCACAAAGGTGAATAAAGCATAAAAGGCAAAAAATTCACTTTGCCTCATAGGTTTATATGCACCCATTGTCTAAATACATATTTTAAAAAGTTAAAAAAATTCGAGAAAAAATCCAGCATGTAAATCCGGACACTATATGTGTGTGCACCAAATTTCTATGAAAATTTTCATTTTTTGTGGCTTGTGTGAAAAAGACAATTTTCGATGGTTGATTACAGCTAGTAATATTCACAAGCCATTTGTAATCTTTTTTACACATGCAAAAAATGCCCTTGTTCACCGAAATTTTGTGTGCGAACATAGGATGTCCAGATGTACACACGAGATTTTTTCTATACATATTTCATAATAGGTGTATCTACATCTAAGATCCAAAATGCCACTCAAAGAAAAAAGGACCCGTCCCACAAAGGTGAATAAAGCAAGAAAGAAAGGCCACTGCGCCAAAACGCCACTCTCAAAGAAGAAAAAGGACCCGTCCCACAAAGGTGAATAAAGCAAAAAAGAAACCACACCACGTGATTCGAACTAGCTACCAGTCGAGTTCCCCTAAGGAGACAAACCACCACACCGTAACAAAGACACTGGTACATTCTTGCTCGTAACCTATTTAGGCCCGTTAGGATACTATCCGCTCTACCCCAGCATCTCCCGAAGCGGATGGAGCGCCAACAATATTGCTGGGAACGGCTCAGACCGCGCTCCTCGTGCGGAGCTGAGTTAGTAGACGGGAGAGATTCCGAACACGCCCTTAATGGGTAGTGTCGAGTGGGCTTGGGCCTTTGGTGGGACAAGGGCACCTTTTTTCTTTTATATTTTTCGTTTGCCGAGTGGGCCAAGTACTAGGCCGTGGCTTGTTTTTTGGTCTGTTTTTTGTTCGTTCATCCTTTTTTTACTTTTTTTTATTATTTATACTTCCAATTATTATATATATATATATATATATATATATATATTGAAAAACAAACTTCACATAAAATGTTTGAAAAAATGTTAACCAATCATTTGAAAATCTTACATGTGTATAAAGAAAATGATTACCATATATACAAAAAAGATACAATGTGTGTGGAAAAAGTTGATCATGTACTTAAAAATGTTAATCGAGCATTTAAAAAATGTTAAACAATTATATAATAACATAAATCAAGCATTTGAAAATGTTAAAATGTGTAAATAAAAAATATTAACAATGTATTAAAAATATTAATCTTGTATTTAAAAAATATTTAAATGTTCTATAAAAAAATGTTGACTATGTATTCAAAAAGTTCTAACCAAGCACTTGAAATTGTTAATTGTGAGGTAGCTGTAGTTAAAAATTGATCCAGTTACTGCTAAATCGGCAGAAATTTGTCAATTTGACGAGATGTGGATGGAAAGCTATTAACGTGCGACCATTTGGTTACTTTGACCTAAAATATGGTCTAATATTTTTGAAAAATCGAATGGTGCTATTTTGTAACAAATATTTGGTAGTTTATTAAAAAACAGTTTTTCGCACTCGGGAAATGAAAAATGAACTTTTTGTGCAAAATGAAAATGAAAACACCCTTTGGCAACATTGGTTCAGGAAATTGTACTTGGTTTAGCAAAAGAAATGTTATGAACAATCTTAATTGTTCCACATGTTCTGAATTTAGTCAGTGTTATTTCATTTTTGGTTGTCTTCTCTACTTAGAAGAAGTGATAAATATCTATAGTTAGAACAACTTTATTCACATTAATTCTCTAATCTAACAATTTCCTCATATATGATTTCAACAAATATATACTCCCCCCGTTCCATAATAAGTGTCGTGTCTGCAGTTCATTGAGATCCAGACATGTTGTTTTTATAGTTTCTCTTGCATGATGAGCTATATGCCTCATGTCTTTGCCAAGGTCGGCTTGCCTGGATGAGCATGCATGGATATGATTTTGATTAATAAATATTTAGGATATAATTGAAATTATATTCATGTTGATCTATTACTGCGAATGACTGTATCAACCATGTAATAGAACGACCCGTTTCTGTTTTTGAATTCCAAAGTATCTTTACATCGAGCTATTGAAATTCTATAAAAAACAAATCTTTCTCAAAACTGATGTAGGAAAAATTTCTATCGACTTACACTTTCCATATTCAAATGTAGTTACTTGTTTTTTACTTTAGATTCTGAACTATATGCCGCTTAAGATAGCATTTGTTTGTACTTTCCAAGGAGTAACAAGAAACAAGTTGCAACCGAGCCCCTCCAATATGGAGTCATCTAGGACATCCCGCCACCATATGCACGTCTTATGGTTGTTGCCAAAACTCTGAGTGAATTTGAAATAGGCCATGGACATGGATCACCAAAGTGAAAAGAATGCCACCGAGATTCAATCATAAACCGCGACGTTGCTAGAGTTTTTGGTATAATGCCAATTCTTTGTCCTCTATATAGCTATTCTTGCATTGATGCATGCATGAAAAAATATTTTAGTATTACCAATGATTTTGTATGTAAATTAAATTGCTAGCCCGTGCAGCAGTGATGACCACTAGCTTAATTTTCATTGGTTACTCATTTGTGACACGGATCAATGACGTGGCGAACATCCGACCATCCATGCCCAGGAAACCCACATCCATCCATCGTCCATCCAGCTATATTCGGATAAATAAAGCTATCCATCCATCCACTGCACCCAAGCCCCTCGTCACCTCCTCTGTCCCTCTCCCACGAGACTCTCCTCACCGCCGCCACCTACGGCAGTCGATCTTGGCCGAATCCGGCGGCCGCCGGCAACGCCCAGCACACCCACTGCCCTCTCCTTAAGGACACAACCAGAAAGACGCTCAATAAACAGATCGTCATCCTCTCAAAGCGGAGGGGTCAGCTCAAGCGATAGTCAGTTTCTAGTATTCTCTACCGTGTCGATGTGGCTTGTTTACCTCGTCCTTGCTACACTTGATCGCATTATATGATCTCTGCTCGAGGATCTGATAGAGATGGTTCATTCAAAATAGTAGAGTATATGATTCATGTTTTGTTATAGTTTGTTTGTTTGTCCCAGTCCTCTGTTTCATGGCTGCTATGTTTCCTTTCCTAATCGCATTGCACATATTTTTGGTACTCAAAATGTGACATTATTCAGTCAATTTCAGTCCCTGTCGCAGTCCAACAGGCATTGCTTTGTCGTTGGACACTGGTAATTAAGAGAGAGCATTGTATACTCTCTGATTATTTGTCTATTGATTGCTTGAAGCATCTATCTTACTAGCTTTTAGAATGGAGAAACTCGTGTCATTTCATATATGATCTGAATGAAATGATTAGGACTTGTTGCAGTGGATTTATTTGATATTGTATATTGTACTAAAGAAACAACATATGTGCTCCTGAAAAGTACTACGTTCTTGTCTCTACATGTTCCCATTTAAGCTACGTGCCTGATTTAAATTTCAACAATGGTTTGTTTTGCATGCTTACCTGTTTGGTAAACTTGGTGCCATGCTTATTTCATGTAGCTAATAGTAACCTACAAAAAAAATTGTAATTGCCAAGATTGATTTGTTCTGCTTTCCTGCTACAAACTTTTCGAATAACTACTACTTAATTAGTAGCATGTAGATTGGATTATTATTTTGTCAACATTCTATTCCAGAGATATATACAAAATCATGTGTTGGCCATCCCATGTAGCAATCACTTCTAGTCTGTATTGAGCAAACAGTGCACCGCACTGTAGCTAATCTCGTGCAGCAGTTGCCTCTCGGGACGCGGGTGTGCGTCGTGTGTACTTTAGATTTTCCAGTCTTTCTTTCAAAATGTCAGGTGTTGTATTAGTATCATGATGTTAGCTTCTTAAATTCTGCTACTAGGACATCTATTCTTGAATAGTTTGCTTATAAAGTTTCCTAGTCATTCATAACCAACTGCAATATATTGATGGACATAGTACTCTGCTCATGTGTAGATCTTTCTTTAAATGCCGGGCTAACATGGAAAGTGCTATGGAACAAGAGGTACCAGAAGGTGAAGAACCAAAGAGTGATGTTGTTGCTGACCTTTTCTCACTAAAGAATGGCCCTCCAGCAGATTCCCTCACTGGATGTGTTGTTTTGGTTGGTGCCATCTTATGTTACTGGTTACTAGTGCACAATATGGACATGTGCCATCTTATGAACATGGGGTAATAATACTAAGCTACTGGTTGTGTTATATTGGTTGGTGCATCTTATGAACCTATCGTGTAATGATACTGTTGGGCCTAGATTATTGAAATCCTGGAGAATTATATTATTATTATCATCATTATATTCTCATGTGTTGGCTGACTGCCAAATTGCCAATGTATTTTTGTTTTTGAGATACTGTTGGTTGTTGTTGGTCGCATTTCAATAAGGGCTGGATTGAAAAAATAAATTGTGTGAGTGGGTTGGACCGTTTGAAGGCCAAATATATTTTTTATGGAAAAAAATCAAAATGTTTTTGTTGGGTAGATAAAAGGGTTGGCCCAGTTAATGATGGATTAAATAAATGGGTTGCACACCACACCCCAAGAACTGATCTATTGGGCTCGGCCCATGCTTGTGGCCAAAAGTAAATTTAAAAGTGGGCTGAATTATTGGGCTCAGCCCATTAAAACAACTGATTTGGACCGATCCTACATGGTATCCATGTCATCGCATGTGCCAAGTTGGCTCGGCCACATCAGATCCTACGTGGTCTAGGCTCATTAGTAGTGATCATAATTTTCGTCAAAGATTTAATGACCAAAATTTTGGTCAAGGGCGGCCATGACCATAATTTCAGAGAAGGTCATGTTTGTTCGTTCTTGACGGTCAACTGTTGACCTTCCAAATTTGGTCAAAAAAAGGTCAATAAACGAAAACAATGACAAATTAACAACCAAAATGGGGAGTCATAATTGGCCATATTTCTTGTAGTGGCCTCAAGTGTTTTTCTTTTATTGTATAAAGATTCTCCAAAAACTTTCGTTCCAATTCGAGAACTTTTATTATCCACAAAAACAACACATTGGTAGTTCTGCTGAAAAAAAATGTCAGTCCGGGTTTAGTTTCATTCAAATAATGCAAATTAGAGTCCAAAACAAGAGGAAAAGCATTAGGAAAAGTAGATACGACGGAGACGTATCACGTAGGTGTTGAGATGGGAGAGGCCGCCAGCCATCCAATTATGCCCGCACTCAGCAGCACCTCCATTGGTGCCTCCTCATCAGCTGCAGCAATCTGAAGCCCCAGGCTAATCTGATGCCGGGAGGACTGCCCTTGAAGATGCATTTGCCGGGATCATCATCCCCTTGTCTCGCAGTGTCAAAGAGACAGACAATTCCGAGGACAACACTGCTGACCTTGCTTTCTTGGAATCCATGGTTGTTGGGTTCAAAGATGTGCAAGTACGTTATAGCAGACGCTGGGATAAAATCCAAGCAGAGCGGCAGGCTTGGAGTTGGCCAAGAAGAAGCTGGCCGAGAGGTTTGAGAACACCCGCAAATGGTACGAAGGGAAACTTCAAAGCATCAAGGGAGAAGAGGAAAATCTTGATGCCGGCAAGAGGGAAGGAGCAGCTCTGGGAAATAGGTTATTCAAGCAGGAAGCACAACTCAACGCAAAGGAGAAGGACCTTGCTGCTAGAGAGGAGTCGCTTGCCGCCCAACTACGCGGCAAGGACGGAGAGATCCATACTCTACTTGCACAGCGGACCCAGGAGCTAGAGCGGAAGCACAAGGAAGCCCAAGAAGCTGAAGCACTGGATCACGCCGGCAAGCTCGCGGAAGCCGTCAAGGTTGCAGAAGCTGTTGAGGTCATCAAGGCGGCGTTGGATGCAAAAATGAAGAAGCTTGAAGAGAATCTTGCAACTGCCAACAAGGAATCTTTGGCTCTCAAAGTAGATATGGAGAAAACAGCTCACACCATGGTGGGTCTGTAAACTTCATTATCCGCCAAGAACCAAGAGCTCATTGATGCCAAGAACGCCATTGCAGATGTGAAGTTGAAGCTCGCAACTCTGGAAGAGATCCTTGAGGAAAGCAAGGGCAGAGAGAAGGACTTGCTGGCAAGATGGAATACTAAGAAGGTCGCGCTCTCCAATGCTAAAAAGGCCTTCAATGAATTGAACAAAAATGCGGAACTCTAGACCACAGGCCTTGTCGACATCGCCGAACACCTCAGCTCGCAGCTGACCATCATCAAGATGGACAACTACGTCTTTACTGACGACGAGCATGAAGTTCCAAGTACCAAGCTGACGCATCATGAGGAAAGATCTGCTAGCTTCGCCAATGAGTCTCGCACATTCTGCCGCAACATCCTCTTGAAGGTACTCGTCAAGCTCATGTACTGGAACCCTGGCATCGACATCTCCATAGCCATCAAGAGCTTGCCGAAGGGAGCAGATACCAAGGCTGATGTAGAGCTTGTCGCGCCGTTCACCGACAAGGTTGGTGAAATCCCCAGGACTGAGGGCTAGCACTGGAACTAGCTCCTTGCATTGTATTTCCAGCAATGCATTCCATGTAAAAGAGAAGTTCATCTTAAGTTAGAACTACATTTGGCTTCTGATGTAATACAAATTGATGTTTGATGAATGGACGTGTGCTATCTTCCTTGTCTTACTCTGTCTTTCCATGACTTTTGTACCCTACGCTTGTCAGAAACTTGCCGGTGTGCACACTCTTATCGCGAGCGCTTGAGAAATGGGTCCTTTGCAGCTTGTCGGAAGTGCCACTGCCGGGAAGTTCACACTTGGCAGTAACAACGTAGCTACTTAAGTTGTTGAGCGGACTCGAAACAAAGTAAGAGCAAAGTTGATCATGTGCGGGGACCCTGACGTACACAGTTGAAGCCACCAATTGTGCATGCAAGGTGATCCCAAGGATCAATGCTCACTATATACAACGAACTAATTATGAAGAGTTTACATCCATTACGTGTCGTCTTACACAAATAGGACCATTATGGTCAAGTCTTACATAGTAAAGCCTCAATGGTTAAACACCAAATAAAATGTCAAAGTGGAAATCTTCGTCGATAACTTGGACCCATGCCATCTGCCTTAACCCTATAGGCATTTTGATTGGGAAAGCGTCCTACTTCACATGTTTGTCACTAAAGAACTCTTCTTCAAATTCCTGCTCTTCCATGCCTGGCCAATTTAATAGCCAGGGACAAGCCAATGAGTACTATTGAATGTACTCGCAAGCAACCCATGATTGAAACAGAATAATATGCAAGGCTCTATTACTAAGTTGGCATTTTTGCGGAAAGCTAGTTTTTTCTTATGCAAGTATGATCAATTTTGCTTAGGAATCATGTATGCGTCTACAACAAGTATCAACAAGTTATAGACATCAACATCAAGAAAGACTTATAGACAAAACAATCTCAGGCTCATCGTGACTTCCTCATGAATCTCATCACAACATTTCTGAACGCACACTTTTGTAAAATCCGGACATAGTTTAAGAAACACCACCCAACTGTCCTTGACCGTAGACATGGCTATTCAGATATTTTTACACTCTACAGAGGTTGCACACTTTACCCACAATATAAAGGAACTTTCGTGTCATCCACGACCCGCGGTACCTTAAGTACCCGGGGTAAGCACCCGATCACTACCTTTCTCTAGCTGTGACTAACATAGAGTCCACTCGATTGGTACCATCCACCGTGCCAACCATTCTCACAAATTTAACTCTGTCTATGAGCCATGCTCCCAGACTCACCACATAACCCATGCATGGGGGTACTAACGGTGTGTTCGGTGCCATGTCAAAACAATCATGGCCGCCTATCCAAGCACGACCCCATCTCGAGAGTGACCACATCACTCCCGCCACTAGTAATGTGGGCTCCATTCTAGCATGAACTAGGTAATCAATAATGCCCCGTCCCATACCAAGGTAGTGTGGTTGCGCATGTTCGGTTGGGAAGGTCGACAACTCTTAAATCTAATCTGTTTTCAAAAACAACACACTCCACTTGCCTAGGTACATCACTTCTTCACCAAGTAGTCGCCTATGTCATCATCTCCCAAGGGCATTAGTGTCACCCATTAGGGTTTCCGAAAGTATTTTTCCAACCACACTTGTTTCTTTCCATGCATAACCCTGCCCTAGCTTGCATAGCCAAGCTTCTACAAACATCTATCTACTTCCCACCAAAATAACTCTAAGCAAGGGTAGATTCATGAACGATGCAAGTATCAACGGAAACATGCAAACGGAGGCAATCCTAGAAAGGTTGCCACCACCAAGATATCATGCATTTGGTGCAACCGGAAAATGCAATTATGATAAAAAGAGGTCATCATGGTCAAAGGGCTGCTTGCTTGGCTCAGCAAAGTCTTCAATTCTTCTAGTCCTTCTCCAAGCACTCCGTCTACTTCGTCAACTATCATTGAAATCAATCACAATAAGCAACTTAACAAGGAAGAAAATAAGAGTGCTCTTAAAAATAGGAATTCCAGTTTTCTAGGACACCTCTGGTTATATGAAAAATAACCAAAGTGGTTCTACTGGATTTGGATCAACAAGGATTTTGAACATTTCAATTTGGTCGAATCAAGGGAAAATGAATCTGCAATGAGTCTACATAAATGTCTTTTTGTAAAATGAGAAAAGGCACTCATTAAACAAGGCATGATTTTAGAAACATTTAAAATTGGTTTCACTTGATTTGGAGTTGAAATGAATAACATATGGATTTTTAAGTTGACTTATGCGAATAAATGACATAGTCAATAGATCCAGTGGAAACTAGGCATAGTAAAAATGTTTACTATAGCGTATTAAATAGAGTAGGATTGTAGGAGAGTCTAGGATTTTGAATCATAAAATTTGGAGCTCATTTCAATTCTCTAGAGATTTTAATAGTTCTATGGAAAAGAAAAAGAAAAATGATTATACCTAAATAGGCCAAATTGGAGCAGTGGTAGCACACACTAGGCGCGACTTAGTGGCAAGGTGCAACTGGGCCGACCCAGCTGCTCAACCGCGCGCGGGGCTGCCGACATCGAAGGCGTACTCGAGGAAATACGTTTTCTCCAAGTGAAGACGGCTACCAGCTGAGCCATTCTCCACTTAAACAGGGCGAGGCCCACCCATCAGCGATTCAGCCTCACTGGCTGGCTGACAGGCAGGGCCTGCTAGCAGGCTTGTCTCCCACCTCCCACTCGGACAGAGCACATGCAGGGGAGGTGTCGGCAGCGACCGCCAGCGCTACCGGCCACCGTTTCCAGCGATCCGGCCACCGGCGTGCTCGGGGAGATGAGCCACATACACTTGGGTACCGCACGCTTGCCGGGGAGGTTCGTAACGGCGATGGCCTGGACAACCACAGAGAAGGCCGTTGGCCACCATTGGCCTCGTGTGCACGGTGTCCTATGGGAAGAATGGCGGTGATGGGGGTCCTCGTGGTGGTGATGTGAGGGTAATAGAGTGGCTAGGGGGAGACGGAGAGCTCTGGATAGCTCGAATTTTAGCAAAGGCCGGTGGTGGCACTTCGGCCAGGGAGGTGGATGGATGGTGCGGGGAGAGGAGAAGGTTGGTCCACGGGGTGTATTGGAGGGAGAGGGAGTAGAGGGTGTTCGGAGGGACGCTCGGGGAGGCCTTTTATGGCGGGGCAGTGGTGCGCTGCGGACGGCATCCACGACCACAAACTGGCGACGTCAGAGATTGGCACTCTGGGTCATGTCTACGGTCCTCCTAGGCGAGGTCCGGGGCTCAGGTGAATGAAAGGTAGAGCGGGGCGAGGCTGGGACGGGTCCCGCGCGTGAACAGGGAGTGGCGAGCTCGGGTGGTGCTTGGGCGAGCTTGCTAGGGGGAAACGACAGCGATGGAGAAAGGGACAAATAGCTAGGCATGTTGCGGATGCCGAGGCGACCTCAGGAGACATGGCCTGACGCCCAAGGTCGACGTGGAGGCTCATAATTGGTGTGTTATAGTGCGGTGGTGCACTATAGTGCGCTCCAGAGCATGCCACTGGCATGCCATGGCTTGGCTTTCATGGCCACTTATGTCCAAGAGTTCTAGGGTAGTAAACAAAGTGGAAGTGGCCCTGGGTGCTCTAGGGGGTGCTGGATAAAGACATGGGAGAGATGGAGAGTCCTGCAATGGGTGAACAGAGAGAAAAAGGTATGGTTTTACCCCTCAATGATTGATCTATGGGCAAGAAAAACATGGAGGTATAAGGTGACTAGGGGCCCCTTTGGTAACAAAAATTGTGCTTAATTGTAGTCCATTTGATGCTCCAGTCATTGATCACAAAAATATGGCATAAGGTGTTTGGTGATGACTTGAGGTAGCTAGAGGAATCCAATGGATTTGAAACTTAGCAGGAATGAGTTTGGGGGAAATTGGAGCTAGGACACAAATTTGTAACTCATTAGGAGAAGGTTGACAATGTAAACTATTTCATCCATAGTTTTGGTTAGAAGAGTTTTTGGCAAGGTTTGACCAAGTTACACTGTTCTCCATCTTGAACCACTTGGTCTAGGTAAAAGATTATAACATTTGGGCATGTGTACCAAGTTTGATCACATTTGGTGAAACTTGATAGTGCAAAGTTGTTCAAACTTGGAAATCAGCAGAGAGGGTTTTCAAAGGGTTTGATGATGTCCCGGCCAGCCTTCTCCACTGCTCCACTGCTCCACCCGTCTGGGCAAGTTTCCCACCTTTGCAAGCCCATGTCCAACCTCCTCCTGCGCATCGCGCCTGTCAGCCTCGACGGCGATGCCCCTCGACCAGCAGCAGTCGCCCAAGTCGCCATGTAGGACTGGCCGAGCGCGCCACAGGGTGAGTGCTCAACGTGGTTACGGGCGCGGTTGACGCTGCTGCACCGTCAGGTTTGGTAGAGGTTGTCAGGTTTGGGATGATTTAGTCTGAGTTGTTTGGAGGACATGATTTGGACAGGGATGATCAAATCGAAAGGGAGCAGTAGACGCCCCATGTGAGACTGATGAGAATCATGATATCAGATGTGTCTGCGCGCCCTACATCTCCTGTTCAATCTCTAAGAGAAAGTCATAGTTAGCAACAATTTTTACAGCTGTTCAGGTAATGACTACAAAAGTTCTTGGATAAAAATAGTTTCAGAAATTAGTTTTTTCTATTATTTTATCTCGTTTAATGGGACAGACAGGCAAGTCATCATTGAGTCAATTATTGTGTAATCTTCTGTTGTATTCCAATGGCATGTTCATAGTTATTGGTTACTGGTTTTACCTTTTTCACATGCTTTATTTAAAGAAAAACCAATTTCATTAATGAAACTGATCAGTTCATTAATCATCTCCATCATATTGTTTTATTTTAACAAGTATATTACATGAACCTAATGTAGAAGTAGGAAAGAACAAATGTCAGCTTATTATGACCTGAAAAAGTTTAGTAAAACCGGACTTTGCTGTGCATATGTTCTTTTATCTATTTTTACTTGTACAATCAGATCATGTGGGTTTACAAATTATTTTTGTAAGCTCGTTGTCGTTGTTTCTTAGTTTACTGTGAATGGATCCAATTCCTGAACTCATCCTCCCTTCCATACAGAAGAACTAACGCATTGGCAAGTCAGCGGTGACTAATTTATTATAGTGTTTTCACACCGTGAATGCCATACTATGCATGCACAAACATTTTAGTTGGAATGCTCACTACTTTAGTGTGATGGTTCAAGAGCTTTTTGTACTTGTATTGATCACCATCGTTTCATTGGTTGGTTCACATTCTCTGACAGATCAAACAATAGTTCTTCCATTTGTGTGAAGTCTATCTCGGATGACTAGAATGAACTAGCTATGTGGACCTCCTCATTATTGTTGTTGTTGATTGCTTGCAAATATTGATCATGTGTTTACCCTTTGAATTGCACATCATAACCGCACCATGATATAGTAATATGCCTTGCTCCTGCCCCTATTTGTGTAAATCTAACCGTATTCCCCTCCATTTTATGTTCCTTTTTATATGGTTGTTTTGTGTGTGTTAAGTGCTTGATCAAATTCTTATGTGAGGAATCCATTCATGGATGGAATTGGGAAAAATAATGTAGATTAACCGACGGATGTGCCTTTCTGGAATAGATTAGGTTAAGAATGTCACTCAAGATCCTGCTTGCCATGGGTTCTTACCATGCACTAGTGAAAACCATTTTTAATAGTTGAATAATGTATGTGGCTCATGTCTCGTAGTAACAGCCCAAGCCATGCGTCAGGTGTTGTAGTCCGATTAGAAATTATGTTGTGGTGTTACAAACCCCACCTCCACGTTCTTTACTGATCTTTTGTTGAATTCTAAACTTATTGCTCAACTTTTTGTTACTTGCAGGCAGGAACATGAGTGTGCATTCCTGGGAGTTAACAACTGACATAAATTGGATGGTTGATGCTCTTAATATATTGACGCTCTTATACTGCTGCTCACTATCAGAAGCTAAATAAATGGCACTTCTATTTTCTGCTTTCTGGATAAAACTAAATAAATGGTATGCTGCTGAATATTCTATTCATTTGTAGTCTGAGAATATGGGTGACACTGATATGTTTCTTTGACTACTGAAGTGTTGTCCACCAGTAGTTCGCGGGCAAAGCTCCAGGGCCATGTGAACTTGTATGAGTAAATAATCTTTGTGCTTCCATGTTTTTTAATTTTTTTAATAATATCCGATATGTTTCAACTTCCAACAATTTGCATCAGCCTTTTGCGGCTTAGGAGTTCTTGACATCCACTCCTAAATTGGCAGCCTCTGTTTGGTTATATGAGGAATGCATTATATTCTCTGATGATATTTTCAGATTTTAAAGAAATGGCAAGCACATCCCATAATCTTAATGCTTATTCTTTTTATTTTGGATGTTGAATCGTGGCACTAATATAGTAGTGAAATATATTCATCGTAAATACTGCAATGAATACACTTTCAAGCAATTTCTTAATCTTTCTTAGTTCTATCTATCCTCACCGTTGTTATTATACCTATGTGATCTGATATTGTTATGTGGATTCAGTGGCATATTCTGCAGGATCTTGCCTTAGCTCGAAGCTCATGTCACAACTTATGCATGCCTTTTAGGCATATTAGATGAAGCATGATGGCAGACAAGGTGCACAAGGCTTGAACTCTAGATCCATAGCTTCTTCTAGAAAGAAAATTGTTGGTAATTATCTAGGCAATTGGTAAGAAAATATGTTTTGATTTGTTAGCAAGAGTCTTTCAGTTTTTTAGTCATGCAGCAATAAAAAGTTGTATGACTCACTAGTGATAATTAGCCCTTGCATGTTGTAGTTAGGTCATTAATTACCCTCTCTATACCAACATTGACCTTCGGTTTACCAACGCTAAACCATGAAACTTTATTTCGCATGATTAGGTTTATACATAGTTATCATGTACCTTTGAGTAACTTTTTGTGCTTATGGAGAAGGCACACGAGAGAATAAGAAATTCCTGTGAAGAGCAAGATTGTATTAACATCAACTATTGATGGTGTAACAACGAAGTGATCAACTATTGGACTGGGAAAAGCTCCAGAATTGAAGACCAAAAAAACTAATGTGAAGAAGAGGGTTGTAGAAAAGGCTGAGGAGAAGGTCACATAAGAGAAGAAGAAACTTCGTGTGATCTTCGAAGATCAAAGATGGAGCTTTCAGGGTTGGTGCGTGTCATGTTTTCCCACAAGTTTCCAACCCTGAACCGCTGAACTTTTTGCATCTTGAGGGGTTGTAAAGCTCGCAATAGAGATGGACATTCAGAGGTTACATGTCGAGATGGACTGCAAATCTGTGGTGTGCATGTTCAATGACCCTGTGAAAAACTTGTCCGTTGTGGGGCCAGTGACTGAGGAGGTGAAGGAGTACTAGAATGGAGTTCAAGGGGAGGTTGGTTAGGCAACCAGCTAACAATGCAGCGCATGCACTAGCTAGAGAGGGAGTTAGCAACGATTTATGTAAGTTGTGGGCTTAAGAGCCTCCTGATTGTATTCTTCGATTTGTATCTACTGAGATCCCCGAACTATATGAATAAATAGCATGCATGTTTTACCTTAAAAAACATCAACTTATTTTGCAATCACTAGGGACTTGGGGGCTAGACAAATGAGGTCTTTATATTTGTAACTTGTATTTTGTGCGCTTGTGTGTGTAAGATCCACTATAGGAATCAGGCACTTTGCCGTCTGCCATGGCTGACGGCAAAGGCATTCCTGGTGGACGGCAAAGGTCTTTGTCGTCCGCCAGTAGACGGAAACAAGTCCGGCTGAATAAGCTATGGCAAAGGCCACTTTACTATCTCATGGCGGACGGCAAAGATGAAAGGGTCTTTGTCGTCCGCCAGCAGACGGCAAAGGACCTAGATGGCACATGTGGCGGCTTAGGGCCGTTAAGGGGTTAACGGCGTGATTTGCCATCCACTGGCAGACGACAAAGACCTTTGCATCTTTGTCGTCCGCGAGCGGACGGCAAAGTGCACAAATATGTCGTCCCCAGGTAGCTTCCACATGGCACTCTATGCCATCTGCTGGCAGATGGGAAAGATGCAAAGATCTTTGACATCTACTGGCGGACGGCAAAACTGCTAAATAGGCCAGCCTAGTGCACCCCAGATTGCACAAGTAGTTGCCATGTGGCAGCTTTGCCAACGGTTGGCTGATGGCGAAGCTCTTTGCCGTCTGCCAGCAGACGGCAAAGAGCCTATACAGCCCCTGTTTTTTCTATTTTTTCTTAAATTCATTAAATTTCACAGATATATATATACACACATTTGAGAATACTTTCAACAAGCATAACAACACATATACATACCAAATCATATCCCTGCCATATGGATATGACCATTCAACACATATACATACCAAATCAAAAGTCCATATGCAACATATATAGCTAGCCAACATATCCAACAACAAGCATACAATTGTTTCATCCATACATATATATATAGGTAGCAAGTTTCACATTCTTCATCCTACAAAATCAAAATAAAAAGGAAGCACAAGGAGAAGAGTAGACTCCATCAACGCAAGCTTCCTTATCGAAAGAAAAACTGCAAATTGGGAAAGAATAAAGTTAGAATAATAATAATAATAATAATAATAATAATAATAATAATAATAATAATAATAATAATAATAATAATAATAATAATAATAATAATAATAATAATAATAATAAGAAGAAGAATAAGACTAGCTAGAAGAAGAAGAAGAAGAAAAGACTAGAAGAAGAAGAAGAAGAATTTTTCTTCTCTTTCTTTTTCTCCTCTACTCTTCTTTATCTTCTTCTTCTTGAAACTAAGGTAGGTAAAATGCCATTTCTTAGCTAAGCTAGGTAAAAATGCTAAGTGTAGGTCATTTTAGAGCTAAGCTAGGTAAATAGGTCATTTTGGAGCTTAGTAAGGTTATTATGTCATTTTCGTGGAAAATAAGCTAAGTCTATGTCATTTTGGAGGTAACAAAGATTATCATGCCATTTTTTACCTAAGTATGTCATAAATGAACTAAAGACCTAAGTATAGGTCATTTTTGAGCTAACCTAGGTAGTTATGCCATTTTTTACCTAAGTAAGCTAATTATGTCGTAAATGAACTAGGTAAGCTAAGTATAGATCATTATTGAGCTATCCTAGGTAGTTATGCCATTTTTAGCTAAATAAGCATATTAAGTCATTTAGGAGGAAAAAAAATGCTAAGTATAGGTCATTTTATTGCTATCCTAGGTAAAGTATAGGTCAACTAAGCGTATTATGTCAATTTGGAGAAAAATAAGGTAAGTATAGGTCATTTTTTGTGGCAACCTTAATGATGATGCCATTTTTGAGCCAACTTACGTAAGTAGAGCTTATTTTTTGTCCAACTTAGGTAATTATGCCATTTAGGAGGAAAATAAGCTAATTTTGCATTTGTAAAGTAAAACACTAGAGAAAACTTACCCTCATCACAACAAATGTGATGAAGATCGCAACAAAGGTAACAATTGATCCAACAGCATAATGATACCAAGCCTCATTATCAATGCCATATTTTCTAATATTCTTAAGCTTCAGGCGCATTACATCCATCTTCAAGCGCATTGCATTCATCTTCATCTTGTGATCATCGACGACATCGGCAATATACAACTCCAATGTCATCTTCTCTTCTTCAATTCTTTTAATTTTTTCTTTCAAATACTCATTTTCCTTTCCAACTAAATTTAACTTCTCACAAGAGGATCGGTTTCAAATTCCGGTTCACATACCTGCTAGACTAAAATATCTCTGTGTCAACTTGATGGCCATAATTGTCATGAATGCGAAATGCAACAAATAGTTATGAAAGATAATTTACCACATCCGAATCATAAAGTGGGCGAGGGACAACGGGGACAAACATCAAGACCATGGCACTATGTATAAGAAACAATCATACAAAGTAATAAAATTATACAAGTAACTATATAAATCATACAATCATACAAGTAACCATATAAATCAAGTACAACATAAAAAATTGAATACCTAATAATAATCTGGATTGTCGGGTTCAATAAATGCTCCGGGATCAATAAATGCATCATCACTACCAGTAATGATGTGCTCATCATCATCATTAATAAATGCATCATCATGTGGAAGGCCACCTTTACATAATCGGTCAAGCATTGATAGGTCATCCGCATCAGTAACCTCTTCTAGTTCATGCTCTTCTTGTTCCGGCATAGGGGTGAAGTCGGGTTCATTGCCGCTGTCTACTTCAATGTTCTGGGGTGAAGTAGAGTGGTTCTTGAAACATTTTTTGGAAAGACGTGTTTCTTGGAAGAATTCTCCTTCATATGTGTCTGGGTTAATGTGAGGTTTATAATCCTCTTCATTGGGGGTAGGTGGTCTAACACCTAGCGGCACTTCATAAACGACATCCCAACCATTGAGATTTGGATCACTTTCATAGGCCCACGGTAGATAGAAAACTTGGGTTGCCTATTGAGCCATAATATAGACATCGGGAACATCCAAATGGGTGCTTTGTTTGATTTCCACTAGCCCTAAGTGTTCATGAGTCCTTATAGTCTCCTTCACCTGGAACCAATAACATTTGAAGACTACGATGTTTGGTGGGTTTGCACCATAGAATTGAAGTTCATAAATTGCTTTAGCTCATCCATATATACTCGGTATCTCCTTCACCGATAGCAGAGACACAACAATTTGTAGACTTTCGGTCGGCCATAGATAGCTCTTTGCCATAGGTACAAAAGTGATACCCGTTGATGTCGTATTTGTTAAATGAACGTACCTTAAAGTCAAAACCATTAGCAACTTGTCTCAATTCAGCGTCCACAAACTCTGAATTAGCCTACAAGTTTGATAAGGAAGGGACTGTTTCACTAACCGCAAATTATACGAAGAAATGAAATGGTCTAATTGAAATTACCGTTTGTTTGAACTAAGAGATGAAACCAGGATAGCCGCCTCCATGCTTTGCCAGAACCTCATACTCTTCGACGGAATCCTTTTGGATCACCTCTCCATACGAGAATTTGGCGATGTATCGACTGTATCAAATTTATCCGGGAATAAGAGCAGTTCAAAGGAATTAGAAGTTGTGAAACAATGTATCGAGAACTTACTCGATGTACGGCCGCACTTCTGTTTAGGTTGGTGAAGATATACAACGAAATGATCTGCCATTCTTCGAAATCCAACATTAAGGAATTAGAAGCACCGGCTGGTGCGACATCCCCTTTGAATAGGTTGTGGTTGGATCCACCCATTTTAGGGTCGTCAGCATTGTACCGAGGCTTCAGATTATGCAAATGACAATTTTTGGCTTCGTAGTGTGTTGTCACGAAGTTTGTCACCTCCTCAGTAATGAATGCCTCAGCCATCGATGCTTCAATTCTACGTTTATTTTTACATTTTGCTTGTAAGGTCTTCTGCATCCTCTCAGTTGCGTAGCACCAACGATTTTGAACGCCCCCCCCCAATCTTACCTTGGTTGGGAGATGCAAAATCAAGTGCTGCATTGGATTAAAGAAGCCCAGCGGAAAGATCTTCTCTAACCTGCAGATCAACTCCGGCGCCAACTCTTCCATTTCTTCTATCAGGCCAGCTGGCGATAGTTCTTTCGCACAAAGAACACGGAAGAAATAGCTCAGCTCTTCCAGTACCAGCCATTCATCCTTAGGGGTGAAGCCACACAACATCACCGGCATTACTCGCTCAATCCATATGTGCCAATCATGACTCTTGAGACCAAATATCTTCAATTTATCAAGACTCGCTCCCTCTTTAGATTCGCTGCATACCCATCGAGGAACATCAACTGTTGTTGCACCCACAAGATAATTTCCCTCATAGCTAGCCTTCCAAGATTGAACCATGCCTTTGGCTTCGTCCAGTTCTGCTTTCCTTTCAGTTATTTCATGTTTTGTAACGATCTATCACATAGCGCCTCCAGATCGACTCTAGCCTTAGTATTATCCTTTGACTTCCCATCTATGCCGAACAATGTACCAAAAAGTGCCTCGGCGATATTCTTTTCAGTGTGCATCATGTCGATGTTGTGTGGTCAAAGGAGGTCTTTGAAGTAAGGCAGATCCCACAAGCATGTCTAGTGAGTCCAGGCGTCTTTCGAATTATACCCCTTGAAATACCCTGGATGCTTTGGATCAGGTTCGAGAGCATTTACCTGATCCAGTGTCTCTTGGCCTATCAATGCAGGTGGTGCAGAGTTTTTGACAACTCTACCTTTGATGAAGTTCTTCTTGTCTTTTATGAACTTATGGTGAGGATCCAGGAACTGTCTATGCATGTCGAAGCAAGAAAACTTGTGACCGGTCTGAAGCCAACGAAACTCAAGAGCTCCCTTGCATGTGGGGCGCGGGAACCTTCCATGCACACACCAACCAAAGAATAGTGCATACGCTGGCAATTCATGTGTCGAGTACATGTACCAGACACGCATTATGAAGTTTTGTTTGCTAAAGACGTCGTATGTCTTGAACCTATTATCCCAGGCTTCTTGCAATTCGACCTTTAGAGGCTGCATGTACACATTCATATTCTTCCCCAATAGTTGGGCCCTGGAATTATCAACATCAGGAAAATGTTCTTTCTTTGCATAATCTGTCCGGGGGGAGATTGAGTGGAAAGACAAATACGGGCCAACAACTGTATTGTGCTGCCATCAGACCAAACACACTGAACCCATCTGTGCTGATGTCGGCTCGAGGATGCCTCACATCTACCACTTTGTCATCATGTAATGCATCTAAGCGCTTCCATGCTTCACTGTCCAACGTGTGCACCATCATCAGCTTCCCGTCTGCATCTAGTTGGGTTCTTTTGCCTATTTTGTGCCATGTCATCTGTCTGGCCGTCTCTTCGACCATGAAAAGACGTTGAAGTCTTGGTACGATTGGCATATACCGAAGAACATTAATGGGGATTTTGGTCTGCGTCTTCTCACCCATACCATTGTCTACCACAACATACCTGGATGACTTGCAAATGGGACAATAGTTCATGTCTGCATACTGAAGCCTAAATAAGGCATATCCTTTCTCACAGGCATGTATGTTCTCATAGGGCATCTTAAGAGAACGGAGGATTTTGTTTGACTGGTACAGGTCTGCAGGTAGTACATGGCCTTTGGGTAGAAAACGTCCAAATATTGTCATCATTGCGTCCTAGCATTCTCTGCCCAAGTTGAATTGAGCCTTCAGAGCCATTATTTGTGAGATCGCATCCAGCTGACAAAGCTCAGTGTGCTCGTGGAGAGGACATTTTGAAGACTCGACATTTCATTGAAGGCCTTTGCAGATTCCTCCATCTCATCGTCTGAGTCCCAAGCATCATCAAAGTCTTGCACCATGTCTTGCATCCCGGTACCATGCTCATCGGTGCACCGACGAAGCACCTCAGTTCTGGCACGTTGGGTAGACTCGCCATGAAATGTCCACACCATATAATCTGGCATAAAACCCCTCTTCTGGAGGTGTTTGCCCATTTCATCATCTATCCTCTTGTGCCAATTGTTGCACCCGATATAGGGGCACCATGTTGTCCTCTGGCCATTTGCAAATGCGGCTCTCAGAAACCCCTTGGTTTTTTTAACCATTCAATTTTCATGTCTTTCTGACTAGTATCACAGGTGTACATCCACGCACGATCACTCATCTTGCCTAGCTATTAGGACCTATCTTTAATGGAGTACCTAGACGCTAATATGTAAAGATAGGTCCTAATCCCACCCGAGTATGTGTAGATTGGGTTCGTTTTCCCATGCTCTACTCCGGATCTGACACAAAATTTCGGCAGCACCTCCCCCTTGTTCTCCTAATACACGTCTCGGCAATAAGCTGAGAGGATGTGTACCCGGAGAACAATAGGGAGGCACTGACGAAATTCTGCATCGGATCTGGAGCAGAGCATATGGGAAAATGAACCCAATCTACACATACTCAGGTTGTCCATGGATAACCTTGGACAATTCGAAAGAATCATGGTTATAAATTTGCAAATGCACGCATATTTATAGATGTAACCCTTTCGAACGGGAGACGCATAGTGGCCACACATACATGTGTCACGCATACTAATGATTGAAGACACTTATAGCTAGAAAGTTTCATCGGCACGAAGACCGGAACAAATAAAATGTAGGCGGGAGGAGAAGATGTCATTAGTGCTCACCCACGAATGCATGGGCGGAGCTCGTCGAACACTAGACCCTCGCAGCGACGAAAAAACTACACATTTAAATCGAAAGATGAGTAACATAGCAATTATGTTTTTTTCCATCAACCTAACTAAATAATTACAATAGGACGAGCGGGTTAGGGGGTTCCTCGCCATTGATGGAACCATAAATAGCAAGTATCATCGATGCACGATACATGTGGCGCTCAACATTAAAACTAGATCCACATCCCACAAGTGACGTCAGGCATGCAGTAATAGTTCTAGGGGCCGATGACGGTCGAACACCTTGGCGAATTTGTCTGGCAGCCTCTGCGATGAGGATTAAAGCCAAGTTTTGAAACTTCAAACAACCAAACCGACTTGAGTCAGTTTGGGTGTTTCAAGTTTCAACACTTGGCTTTTAATCGTCATCGCAGAGGCTGCAAGACAAATTCGCAAAGGTGTTCGACCGCCATCGACCCCGAGAACTGTTACTGCGGGATGTCAGACGCCGGCGTCACTTGTGGGACGTGGATGTAGTGTTCAACACCGACGGCCACATGTATCTCGCACCGAAAATACTTGCTATTTAGGGTTCCATCGACGTCGAGGAACCACCTAACCCGCTCATCCCCGAGTTTTCATCTTCTACTTCTACTTCTCTTTTTTCATCATCTTCTTCTTCTATTTATTGTTCTTTTTTATCTTCTTCTTCTTCCTCTTCTTCTTTTACTTCTTTTTTTCATCTTTCTTGTTTATTCTTAAAAAACAAAAAACCTAAACTAAACTATAAACTAAATGTAACCTAAACTAAACTAACCTAAACTAAACTAAAATAACTTAAACTAAACAAACATAAACTAAATCTAAACAAACAAAAAAACTCACCACGAGGAGGCGCGGGGCAGGCAGGGCGGCCGGCGACGGGGGTGCCGCAGGGCGGCAGCGGCTCGGGCACGGGGGCGGGGCAGGGTGGCTGGCGACGGTGTGGCACGGGGTGGCCGGGCGGCCGGCCAGCGACGCCGGTGGCAAGGGGCGGCAGTGGCTCGAGACGGGGCCGGGGCGGTGCGTGGCGGCCGACGACGGGGGTCGCGCGGTGCAATCGGGTGGGGCGGCCGATAACGGGGGTGGCGCGGGGCGGCGGCGGCTCGGGCAGGGGAGAGAGAGAGCGGGCAGAGAGAGGAGTGGGGTGTGCGCTGGCCACTTTTTAGTTAGGTCACAGCTCTTTGTCATCTGCTAGCAAACGACAAAGAGCCTAGCTAACGGATGTTAGGTTGGCCAGTTTCTTTGCCATCCGCTGGTAGACGGCAAAGAAGCATTGACGGCAAAGAAAGTGGTCGTTAGGTGGTTCTCGCTAGTGGGCCACCATCCCTCTTTGCCGTCTGCTAGCAGACGGCAAAGCTTCTATGTCGTCCGCTAGCGGACGGCAAACACCCTCTTTGGCATCCGCTCTTTCTTTGTCGTCAGCTTTCTGTAAGCTGGTGGCAAAGACCTTCTTTGCCCTCAGCTAGCCGACAATAAAGAGCTGGCTGACGGCAAAGATCCTGATTCCAGTAGTGATCTATGGAGCTCTTATTGTCAGCTTGAAATTGTATATGTGAACACACAAAAAGAAATTGTTTGGTGAACCTCATGCTCAAATCAACATGGAGCATACAATTTGCATTGTATCATTGTTTGATGAACCTGATGCTCAACTCAACATGGACAGGGCAGTATCATTCTTATGCTCAACTATTTGTTAAACTATACAATCTTGCCAGTAACATTGCATACAAATCCATAGAAGCATCCAATCCTGATAAATTCTCTTAATATCCATCATGTCTGAAAAATATATACTAAAAAACACCACATTGCAGATACAGGGAATAGAGTGGAAGCAGCTACAGCTTCACTCAGCAACTTGAATAGCAGAAGGCGACTGCTGGGGACGGGCAGGCTAAGTTGTCGCGTGAACTGGGGTAGACAGCGACTGGTGCAGGGTTTTTAGAAGAACATGGAGCCTCCTCCCCAGTTCCATTGGTCGAATGAAACCACAAAGTCGTTCATACATCAGCTCACTAAGAGGAGCAGTTCAAAATGGACGGAAAGGAAAACTGCAAACAAGTCTTAATGCTACAGATCAAGGAACATGACGGGCCTAGGGCCGGCCTGGCCCGACCATCAGGCTCAAAATCTAGGCCTAGGCCCGGCCCATGGGCAAGGTCGGTGTCGGTGTCAAAACCGGCGGATCTCGGGTAGGGGGTCCCGAACTGTGCGTCTAAGGCAGATGGTAACAGGAGGCAGGGGACACGATGTTTTACCCAATTTCGGGCCCTCTTGATGGAGGTAAAACCCTGCGTCTTGCTTGATTTATTCTTGATGATATGTGTATTACAAGAGTTGATCTACGACGAGATCGGAGAGGCTAAACCCTAGAAGCTAGCCTATGGTATGATTGTATGTTGTCCTACGGACTAAAACCCTCTGGCTTATATAGACACCGGAGGGGGCTAGCTAGGGTTACACAAGGTCGGTTACAAAGGAGGAGATATACATATCCGTATTGCTTAGCTTGCCTTCCACGCCAAGTAGAGTCCCATCCAGACACGAGACGAAGTCTTCAATCTTGTATCTTCATAGTCCAATAGTCCGGCCACAGGATATAGTCCGGCTGTCCGGAGACCCCCTAATCCAGGACTCCCTCAGTAGCCCCTGAACCAGGCTTCAATGACGATGAGTCCGACGCATAGTGTTGTCTTCGGCATTGCAAGGCGGGTTCCTCCTCCGAATATACCACAGAAGAATTTGAATACAAGGATAGTGTCCGACCCTACAAAATAAGTTCCAGATACCACCGTAGAGAGAATAATATTTCCACAAATCTAATCTGCTGACACGTTTTGGCAACATGACATCATGCCATGGCCCGGCGTTCATTCGAACCGTTTTTCTTTAACCAGCCCCGCACATAATGCGAGGCAGTCTCTTGACACGCCTTGTCAAAGCAGAGATCGTGTCCCCTTATTACGGGATTCTCATCAATACAGGCGTGGGTAACCCAACCGTGCCATTAATTACGGCGGCTGGGGGATAAGCGAGTTTTACCAGGCTAGTGGGGGCACATAGTTCCGGCCGCCCTTATAAAGGGATAAGGTTTAACCTTTTTCTACCCACGCCTTCTTCCTCCTTGCTCATCCATTCTTGCGCACTCGAGCTCCAACGCCCAAGTCCACATCCTTTGCCTCAACCTTCTCCAAACATGTGTGGAGCGGGAGGCAAGTGGATGGCTTCCTCCGTCATGGAGGGACACATCAAAAAGCTGCGCGGAGCCGGATACTTAGCCGCGAATATCGCGCATCGGCTGCCCGCTGCAGCGCAGATCGTCCCTACCCCGGAACCTCACAAGAGGGTAGTCTTCCTCCACCACTTCCTCCGCGGACTGGGGTTTCCCCTCCATCCATTCTTCCGCGGTCTTATGTTCTACTATGGGCTGGACTTTCATGATCTGGCCCCGAACTTCATCCTCAACATTTCGGCGTTCATCGTCGTGTGTGAGGCTTTCCTCCGCATCCGGCCCCACTTCGGCCTGTGGCTGAAGACCTTCAATATTAAGCCGAAGGTGGTGGGAGGCCAACAAGCGGAATGAGGTGGAGCCATGGTGGGCAAGATGCCCAATGTTATATGGCTTGAAGGCTCCTTCGTGGAGACCATAAAGGGGTGGCAATCGGCGTGGTTCTACATCACCGAGCCGCGCGACACCAACTGGGTGGTGGCCCCCGAGTTTCGATCCGGAATCACCACGCGGTTCACCTCCTGGAAAGAGAAGGGTCTATCCTGGGGTTCATCGGTGGAGCTGGACGGACCCCAGAAATGTACCCGGAATATGGCAAGCAAGAAGGTCAAGCCTGTGAACATAGTCCAGGTCATGCTCTTTCCCCGGATCCTCCCGTGCCAACAACGGGATTTCAATTTATGGGAGTTCGACCCGGCCCGGCACCAGACTCCAAGCGAGCTCTTCGACATGACGCACAAAGACGTCTGGAGGGTGTTGTTCAAAGGCGCCGAGGTCCCTCCCTCTCTCACCAAGGACCGCGGGCTCAGCACGAAGCGCCCTGCGAATCCGCTAAGTTTTGCACATCTGGTAGGAGTTTTACTTCCCATAGCTTAACCATGTGCAAGGTCTGAGCTCCCATGCCTTTGAGAGGACTGGGTGGGGGCATCGGAGAAGATCAACTGTCCGGCCCCTCTGCCCGAAGACACTGTGGACGCTCTCCTGACAGAGATGCTGACTCCGGCTCCTTACAAGGTGCCGGAGAAGACCAAGAAGAAGGCCAAGGGAACCCGAAAGAGTTCCCGGCGCCAGGTGGTATCGGACTCATCGTCCAATGACTTTGTGACGCACTCTTCCCACGAAGACGAGGAGGAAGATGAAGATGCTCCCCCTCCAGCCGGGGGAGACAAGAAAAGGAAGGCCGCCCCAACCGGGGGGCGAAGGGTCCAAGAAGGGAAGGACTCTCCTTCCGGACTGCTCCACCACCGCCGCCGAAGACGAAGACGAGTGGCTGCTTAGGGCCAAGCCCCTCGCGAAGTCATAAGCATTCAGATACCAGAATAACTCATAGCATACCTTTGTCGCACTGCTTCTCCTAACGCCAAATATGATTATGCAGACCGCCCCAAGCCCGTATCGACGTATCTTCGTTGGACGGCTCCTTGGACTCGTCGGGTATGGATAGCGATCCACTTCCGACCGCCACCTCCCCTTGCCCTACGAACAATGCCAAGGTACTGTCTCAAGAGGCACCGGGTCGAGGGGAGATAGTCCTGGAGGCGCCTCAAGGCGACCTTCCGGACTCTGGGAGCAGAGGGGGTAAGGCTCCCGAGGGCTCCGAGTTCGGCCTTCAGCCAAACACTGCGCCGGAACCTCCAATGGTTCCAGACTCGGGCAGGCGGCCTCCTTCCAAAAGGGGAAAGACGCCCATGCCGGTGACCTCTGTCCATCCAGAGGCACCGGACAATCTGCTGGGAGCGCTTCACAACGCTTCCATCGACGAAAAGCACTGCACTATTATGAGTGCGGTGATCCAGAAGGTTCAGTCCGCCAAGAGCAGACTGACTGAAGCCTGTGCCAGCCTTCTAACAGGCTTTGAGGTAAGTATTTGAAATATAGGAAAATTATTACCGCATAGACAGTAGCCCCTGATGCTCTGTTTGGTGTTCACAAAGAAAAGCCAAATAGAGGATCAAATAATATCTGCAGGAGTCTAATACTAGTATGTCTGTATGCGTATGCAGGCTTCGCTGCTGACCTCTGCCGCACTGAATGCGGAGGTTGCCGCACTGAAGCTGGACCTCGAGGGGTCTGAGAAAGAGCTCGGCCTTGCTAAGAGGCAGCTCGAGGAGAACAAAGGTAAGTAATACCTAGTCTATAGATATGTATATATACAAAAAGGATGCGATTGCAAAATGACAGGATCATCTTTAATTTTCTAGGGGCCACGACCGAAGTGGCAACCCTGAAGCAAGCGCTATCCGAGGCCAAAAACAAAGCAGCCCAGGAGCGCACCGAGCGGGAAAAACAAGAGGCACCGGTCGGTGAGGTGCAGCAAGAGCTCCACGCTCTCGTGATGTAACGCCCTCGATGCGGCTATATCTCCCACGTGTCGAAGCATGACTTAGAGGCATAACCGCATTGAAAGCAATGTCGCAAGTGAGGTAATCTTCGCAAACAACCCATGTAATACAATAGGAGAAAAGATACATAGTTGGCTTACAATCGCCACTTCACACAATTACATGAATAAAGCATTACATCATCCAGATACAATCAAGGTCCGACTACGGAACCAAAATAAAAGGAGAACCCCAAATGCGACAAAGGTCCCCGATCGACCCCAACTGGGCTCCACTACTGATCAACTAGAACGAAAAAACACAAAGGACAAGATCTTCATCGAGCTCCTCCATGAGCTTGGTTGCGTCATCTGCATGGTTCAACGGCACCTGCAAGCTGGTTTTGGAAGTATCTGTGAGCCACGGGGACTCAGCAATCTCACACCCTCGTGATCAAGACTATTTAAGCTTATGGGAAAGGTAAAGGTATGAGGTGGAACTGCACCAAGCAACTAGCATATATGGTGGCTAAACATACGCAAATGAGAGCGAGAAGAGAAGGCAAAGCACGATCGACAAACTATGATCAAGAAGTGATCCTAGAACAACCTACGTCAGTCATAACTCCAACACCGTGTTCACTTCCCGGACTCCGCCGGAAAGAGACCATCACGGTTACACATGCGGTTGATGCATTTTAAATAAGGTCAACTTCAGGTTTTCTACAACCAGACATTAACAAATTCCCATCTGCCCTTAACCACGGGCACGACTTTCAAAAGTTCAAATCCCTGCAGGGGAGTCCCAACTTAGCCCATGACAAGCTCTCACGGTCAACGAAGGAATAGACCTCCTCCCGAGACATTCCGATCAGACTCGGTATCCCAGTTCTACAAGACATCCTCGACAATGGTAAAACAAGTCCAGCAAAGCCGCCCGATGTGCCGACATCCTGATGGGAGCTGCACATATCTCGTTCTCAGGGCAACACCGGATAGGTCAAGCTACGAGTAAAACCAGCCCTCAAGTTTCCCCGAGGTGGCCCCGCAGGCTGCCCATTTCGGACCAACACTTAGACAAGCACTGGCCCGGGGGGGTTAAAATAAAGATGACCCTTGGGCTGGCCTAACCCAAGGGAAAAAGAGGCTAGGTGGCGAATGGTAAAACCAAGGTTGGGCCTTGCTGGAGGAGTTTTATTCAAAGCGAACTGTCAAGGGGTTCCCATTATAACCCAACCGCGTAAGGAGCGCAAAATCCGGGAACATAACACCGATATGACGGAAACTAGGGCGGCAAGAGTGGAACAAAACACCAGGCATAAGGCCGAGCCTTCCACCGTTTACCAAGTATATAGATGCATTAATTAAATAAGATATATTGTGATATCCCAACATAATCAGATCACAGACTTATGAAAACTGGAGCATGCTGAAACAGGTATCAAGTAGGCATGTTTACGAGCTCGATGCACTCACTAAAGAGCAAATCATGACAAGCTAAGCATACATCCATAAATAATACACAAAATGCAAGCTAGACATGGCAAGAACAATAGCATAGCATGCACGGATCAACTACAACATCCTCGGCAAAATCGCTAACAAGTAGACAATCTTCCCAGATTCACGAAGTAGCAAAAGTAGAGCTCAATTGACTCAAGCTAGGGTTCTCCATAATTGCGAACAAATACATGGATGGATAGAGCACTACAAGATTAACAAAACATCCTTACTGATCATCCTCAAAAGAGGCACAGACCACTAGGAAACAACATGAACATATGGCCATATGAAATAAACAGCTCAAGGACTTAGTGGAAATGCTAAGTCCTTGAAATCAGCATTACCAAGTGCCTCACTTTGCAAGCTTGTGCTAGTCACCACACACATCACAAAAATACATGGGTTGCACCTCTGGAAAGATGGCATGGCATATAACAAAAAACATGTAGAGCTCATGGGCATATCATGCACACAATAATCATGGCAAAAACGACAAATATCTAATTGGAGCAGCAGATCTGACAATTATCTCAAGTAGCACTCTTCTAACATCATTTCGGGCATCAAGATGAACTCAAATGAAAATGATGCAATGAGATGAAATGATGTACTCTCTGAGACGAACATTTTGATATGCTATATGCATGAATCGGAGCTACGGATGCAAAGTTACGATGCGATGAACATGGGCATTTGAAACATGGAAATCTCGGAGACTTAGTCAAATTCCACGTCTGCGGGTGAGCGCAACATAGTAACAATCGCCCACGGCGATGGATAAGTAAATGGCGGGGCCTCACCTGATTGGGCTTGGCCCAGGATGAAGGAGAGGTAGGCCGAGGCTGAGGTGGGCCGGACGGGACCCGCGCGATGCGGTGGGCCGAGGCTGTCGTGGAGGCCCACGCGCGGAGGGCAGCGAACAGGCCGCTGGGTGTCTTCGTCCCGATCTCTCGATCGAGACAGGGACCTGGCGGCAGTGTACGGCATCGGCGGCGATCGCCGGAGTACGCGAGGAGCGGGGACGAGGTCAGACGAGGTCGGGGCGGAGTGGATCTGGTCCGCGGCGGCGAGATCCGGGCGCGGAATCGCCGGATCTGGGGCAACGACGCGTCGGACGGCGCCTGCGGCGGCACTGCACAAGGGCGGCCATGGCGGGGCGGCGGCGTCGCGGTTCCCTGGTGAGGGACCACGGCGGAGGACGAACGGCGGCTTGGGCCCGATGCAGCGGGTGCGGGCAGGCGCCTGCGGGCGGCGATGGCGGCGTCCGGGCCTGCGCGGGCCCAGGATGGGCTCCGCGGGCTGCGGCGGGAGGAGAGAGAGAGACGGTGAGGTGGGGGCGCGCGATAGGCTGGCAGCGGCGGCGGGGTGATGTGGCACGACGCCATTGGCCAGAGCGAGGTGGAGGGCGGACATGTCCGGCGGCGGGGATTTTTGTCCGGTGGCGCGAGGTAGGGGAAGGCTAGGGTTAGACCGCAAATTTCGGAGGGGATCACTTATTTATAGGTAGAGGGAGTTAGGGGAGTCCAAATGAGGTGCGGTTTTCGGCCACGCGATCGTGATCGAACAACCGAGATGATGGAACAGGTTTAGGTGGGTTTTGGGCCACTTTGGAAGGGTGTTGGGCTGCAACACACACGAGGCCTTCTCGGTCCCTCGGTTAACCGTTGGAGCATGAAACGAAGTCCAAATGGTACAAAACTTGACAGGCGGTCTACCAGTAGTAAACCAGGGCCGCTTGGCAAGTCTCGGTCCAATCCGAAAATGTTTAATCCCCACACATGAGAAGAAAGGTAGAAAGGACCACCGGAGGAGAACGGAGCGCCGGAATGCAAAACGGACAACGGGGAAAATGCTCGGATGCATGAGACGAACACGTATGCAAATGAAATGCACATGATGACATGATATGCAATGCATGACATGCAAGCAATGACAAGGCAACAACAGTGAATAACTGGAGGACACCTGGCACATCAGTCTCGGGGCGTTACACGTGACGAAGCATGAGACGTTGGAGCTTGACTTGAAGACGCGAGAGTCCGAGCTTGCCGCGGCCCCTGAGAGTGCAAAGAGTGCCAAGGCTGAAGCCCAAAAGGCCCTCCAGGAGATTGATGTGATGAAGAAGATAGTGGCGGGTAAGGCATTCAATATGCAAAGCAAGCATGTGAAAGTAAATTACTTGTTACTTACCTGAGTCTGGAGCTCTCCAGGAGCATTCACATATTTGCCCCGCAGCATGTCGGATGCCGCATAGTTTTACCAGGCCGAGGAGGGAAGCTCAACGGAGAAGCTGTTCTGGTCTCAGTATACTAGGACCGAACACCCGATGCCTCTGAGCGACCAGCTGAAGCAACTAGTCGTGCTGCACAAGGCGGCCGAACAGGCCATGAAGGGCTTTATAGTCCGGATGTGGCCTGGCGACGCCCTTCCCAACAACTACTTCGGTCTGGTGAGGCGGCTTGTGGATGCCTGCCCATGGCTGGAAGTCATCAAGCGCTCCGTCTGCATCGAAGGTGCACGCCGGGCTTTCGCCCATGCAAAGGTGCACTGGGCCAAGATGGACGCCGTGAAGCTGGTGAAGGAAGGGCCACCGCAGGGCAAGGAGCATCGCCACCCCAAGATGTACTATGAGGATGTCCTAAAGGGTGCCCATCTTGTAGCGGACGAGTGTGCGAAAGATGTAATATTTGAATAAACTTGCTTGTGTGATCCTGTATTATGAAAACTTGTTCATATGCGTTATGCAACGTTTGTTTGAATTTAAAATATTACCTTCTGTTTGGCTGTTTATCAAATCTGAGAGATGGCTAGTCGTCGGCTTCTGCCCCCACGCCACGAGTGTTGGGGTGTTTGGGATAAACCTGAGCACTCTTGTTCCCATTTTTGGGTCCTTCGAGGGAGGTGCTCAGCACAACGAACAAGGCAATCGGACTATAATGGGTTATCACTCTCACTTAGCCATAGAATTCTATAATTTTAAATTTCGGCGAAGCCCCTAGTATTCGGAAGGCCGAATTCGGGGTGCTATACACGCCTTAAGCTAGACAGGGCCGACTCCTCGCTCTAAGCGGCATAAGTCTTTAGGGACTTGAAACCTCTCGAACAGCGACCAGTCTCTCGCCTTATCATGACAGCCAGTTTTAGCTTTCTCTACTGAGGTGCTTAGCCCAGCAGAACCGGGGCACAATCGCAGTAGTTCTCCCAGTGCTACCTTAGCCGATATAGCGGAACGTAAGGTACCAAAACATGGGAGCCGGGCAAACCCAACTATTGACCCAAGACATGATTCGGAGCTGATGCATATAATGCTATAAGTTCGGGGTGCCGCACTGTCGAAAGTGTTCGTACTTCTCACGCCGTATTATGGGGTATGCTTAAGCCCCTAGTGTATTGGCCATACCAGAGTGTACGGGTGCTAGATGTCATGAATGAACATATATATATATATAAAGGAAGAATGCAATAATAGTCTTAATGCTATGCATTGTTTATTCAAAAAGGTGCGTTAAAGCAGAATGATACAAGTAGTGCGATAAGCAAAAAGTAGGACTATTTGACATGTCCCTTCCAAGGGCAAGCTGAGGAATAGTATTAAAGCAAGTATTTCACTCGTTATCGTAATCCACCTGGGAGTTCCGTGGTGTGACGTAGCTTTCTGCCTCCTTGGTTGCTGTGTCATGTGTTCGGCAATCATGCTGCCAGATAGGGTTTCCAGAGATTAAAGTCCTAAAAGAGAAAAATAACAAAGCGGGAAGCCCCTGGTGCGGTTTAAGCCGCGTCTTGGAGCGTGTCGTAGTCGTGCCCCCCTCCCCACCTGTGCCCATGGTATTTTTAATGCGTAATTATGTACGCGTGGCACGGATTTCGCCGTTTGGCTGGGATCGGGGTGGGGGCCGCATTGCTATGCGAGCTTGGAACGTGCCAGGCGGTCCTGTTGCCGATTACTCTGGGCGCGCTTGAAGGTGTCCGGGTCCTTAATCGCCGAACTAGTAGATTGCCATAAGAGGCTGCTTTGCGCTTCTGCTGCGAGGGCCGCAGAGTGCTCCTTCGTGCGGAGAGAGCGCTCTATGTTTCCATTGACTGTGATGACCCCCCGAGGTCCTGGCATCTTGAGCTTGAGATATGCATAATGCGGTACTGCATTGAATCACGCAAATGCGGTTCGCCCGAGCAGTGCATGGTAGCCATTGCGGAACGGGACTATGTCGAAGATTAACTCTTTGCTTCGGAAGTTATCCGGGGATCCCAAGACCACTTCCAGTGTGACTGAGCCTGTGCAATGGGCCTCTACACCTGGTATGACACCTTCAAAGGTCGTTTTCGTGGGTTTGATCCTTGAGGGGTCTATACCCATTTTGTGCATTGTGTCCTGATAAAGCAGGTTCAGGCTGCTGCTGCCATCCATAAGAACTCGAGTGAGGTGAAATCCGTCAATGATTGGGTCTACACTACTAGGGAAAACCCTAGTAGTAGCGCGGATTTTGGGGCTATTAGCAGCGCGGGTAGCCGCGCTACCAATAAGGCGCTACAGCTAACTGTTAGTAGTAGCGCGGTCCATACATGCGCTACTACTCTGGACTGTATCAGCAACGCATTTTCGGAATGTGCTACTATTAATTAGCTGTAACAATTTCCTTGCCCCGCGCTACTGCTATATATTTCATCATTTCCCCCCAGCTTCCTACCCCGTTTCAGCTTCAATAAACAGCAATTTCCAGATACTAGGTACTACTAGATATCAATTTCATAAAGCATTATAGGTACTAGGTAGTACTCCCTCGGTTCCAAATTACTCGTCGTGGTTTTAGTTCAAATTTGAACTAAAACCACGACGAGTAATTTGGAACCGAGGGAGTACTAGATAATAATTTCATATATACTCAACATGCATCCTCAAGCAGTACAAGGTGATATCGACGACGATCATCATATGTAGTTCTAGATAATATCGACGACGATCATCATATGTAGTTCTACATGATATCGACGACGATTATCATATGTAGTTCTAGATGATATAGCCACACACACACATGTAGTTCTAGATGATATCGACGACGATCATCATCCTCAAGCCTGGGCGGTGGGTGTTCCTGATAGTAATTAGGATGGCATGTCCAACACGAAGATTCTTGCCAATGAGGAATCTCTTCCACCCAACCGAGTTTAAGTGTGTGCGACCGTCTGTGTCCATGCGGTAAGTACAGGTGGCGACGGAGCCCCTTGCGGTAAGGCGTACTCCAGCTGAGCCTTCTTCATCAAGCTCGATACCACAACTCACAGATAGGTTCTTTGGCAATTTCTGAATAAGAAAAACATATCAATTAATAAATAGCCTCGCACATACTCTTGCAAATAAATTTCTATTAAGTCTAGATTTCTACACTACCAAAAGACACAGTACTACGCATTTGTACTAACTAATCATGAATTCTACTAATAAGTATATATGGATTATCTACACTATTAATAGTTCATTGGATTCTACACTAATAAGAGCATGTGATCAGACTCTACACTAAAGCATATCATCGACTAGATTCCACAAAGCATATAATTGGACTCTACACTAAGCATATCATCGGATTCGCTAAGCATATCATCGAATAATTTGCATTTGTAAGTATAACAATAAAGCATATATATATCATCAAATTACTACAGGAAGTACATATAACATACCATTTCATGCCGATCGACCATGGTACTTGTCAGGCGGGTCACGAATGGCACCCCGACAAAGTCATCACGTGGCGGAATTATGTCCCATAGGTTGCACACCTCCTCCTCGCTCAGCCTCATTCTTTGAGCTATGATGGCTTCATGAAGTGGGTTCTCATCATCTTCATCGAGTGGGTCCTCATTATCTTCATCATCTTCGTCATCTTCCACCAGGTTGAGATAAATGACAGCCGGCTTGGGTCTTTCTGCTCTGAAGGAGAAGCTGATCAACTCACCACCAGTAAGACGCATCTGGGCAAGGAAACGGGCCCATCCATCTCCTCCAATTTGCGACATATTGCATCCTTTCCCGACCTCCATAGTGTACGGCCCCCCAGGAGCCTCAAATGTCATAGTGTCTCCTGTCAGCTTGTTGAATTTCAACCTCACATTGCATGGGACGATCTGTGTAAAAAAAGCAAAATGACACAATGCAGTAATGCCAACACTAAAAATAAAATAGTTGTTACATTTCATCTAATTTCTTACCGCCGCATGACGAAAACTCGGCTGGGAGTAGATGCCGAACAGCTTGCCAGTTGCAAGGCTGCTGCTGCACCTTGACTTGCATAGTCGACATAGTGGTGGTGGTGGTGGTGCCATTTTCTTAAAGCAATATGAGCAAAGGATTAATGATTCACTTCACAGGAAAGAAAAACAGTAGCATGTGATATTTTTGGTTCTTCCGCAAGAAGCAATTTTATGGACAAAGCATTTCGGTGGCACATATTGCCGAAAAACTTTTCACAAATATCTACCAAATAAGGGTACCAACTACCAAGACATTTCATCTCATCTGGCCCCTATTGCCTAAGATAATTGATTAAAAAACAAGTGGCAAATTTAACTAAATTGGCACCTACATTTTGCCAAAAAATAATTTATTACAAAAAAAAGCATCTATCTATCCATGTACAGAAAAATAACAATAAAATGATTCATACTAAATCAACTAAATCAACTAGCCTACTAAATCCACTAGCATACTAAATCAACTAATTCAAAATGTTCTAAATCAACTAAATCAACTAGCCTACTAAATCAACTAAATCAACTAGCCTACTAAATCAACTAAATCAAGATGTTCTAAATCAAGTAAATCAACTACATACTAAATCAACTAAATTAAAATGTTCTGAATCAACTAAATCAACTAGCCTACTAAATCAAAATGTAGCAGGGAGGAGGGGTTGTGGATGGAGGAGGGAGGAGGGAGAAGGAGGGGTGACTCGAGGAGGGAGAAGATAGTAGGACGGAGGAGGAAGACGGAGCGAGGAGGGGCCAGCCAGTAGCGAGTGGAGGGAGGACGGAGAAGGAAGGAAGAGCGAGGAGGGGCCGGCCAATGGCGACTAGAGGGAGGACGGAGGAGGAGGCTGGTACCGAGTCCAGCGAGGAGGAGGAGGTAGCGGTGGCGCAGATCGGAGGAGGGGCGATGGGGGAGGACCGGCATGGGGGTTGAGGGGGAGATCAAGTGAGTGTGAGTGGATTGGATAGGTCGGAGAGTGGGGGAGATGGAATGGCTTAGCAGTAGCGTGCTATAGCAAAAGGCGCTACTGCTAAACGACCTAGCAGTAGCGCCTTTCACAAAGAGCGCGCTACTGCTATGTGTGAGCATGTAAAAATAGACATCAAAAATACATTGATCATCAATGATATTTTTGTGTACAATCTGATTTGTCAATATGAGTCCTCACCAGTTTAGGAACTGCTGAAGACTCATATTGCGGCCACAAATTTTACACATCGAGTTCAATGAAGACCAAGTGGTTGTGAAAGTTTGAGAAGTAACATATTTAAGGTGATACAAACTCTCTTCACGAAGCGGGGTGGGACTAATTTTTTTAGTAAACTTAGCAGTAGCGGTTATTGTGTAAATACGCTACTACTATGGTCCGTAGCAGTAGCGCTCTTCATACAAGCACGCTGCTGCTAGAACTAGCCTGGCGGCGGCGTCGTGGCAATTATAGCAGTAGCGCGTCTTAGAGTGGGCGCTCTACTGATACATTCATTTCAGCAGCGAGGTTTGTGCGCGAGCGCTACTGCTAGTTAGCAGCAGTGCCTTATTTTAAAGCGCGCTGCTGGTAAGATTTTGTGCATAGGCTTTTCCCTAGTAGTTCTAGGACCAGTGCGGCGAATCCGCCATGACGGATACTAGTGGGGTGGTCCCTGCGATCGAAGGTGATCGGACAGGAGGACCATGGGTTGAACTTTGGGGCGACTGGCTCCAACGCATATACGTCCCTGAGCGCACGCTTCCGCTCCCTCTTGGGGATGTGGGTTGTGTATATCATGTTCACCGTCCTCACTTGTGGGGGGAACCTCTTCTGTCCTCCGGTGTTCGGCTGCCGGGGCTCCTCCTTGTCATTGCTATGTGACCCCTTATCTTTGTTTTCGGCATTTAACTTGCCGGCCTGCTTGAACACCCAACAATCCCTGTTGGTGTGGTTGGCTGGCTTGTCGGGGGTGCCGTGTATTTGACACGAGCAATCGAGTATACGGTCCAAACTAGACGGGCCCGGAGTGCTTCTTTTGAATGGCTTTTTCCGCTGACCGGGTTTAGAGCCTTTGAATCCGGCATTGACTGCCGTATCCTCGGTATTGTCACTGTTAATGTGGCGCTTATGTTTGTTGCGACGTGACCTGCCGTTGCCGTCCTTGGTATCCGAAGTACCATGGTTCTTTGATATGTTATTGCAACGAGCCAACCAGCTGTCCTCTCCTGCACAAAAGCGGGTCATGAGTGTCTTGAGGGCTGCCATAGATTTCGGCTTTTCCTGGCCAAGGTGCCGGGCGAGCCATTCATCGCGGATGTTGTGCTTAAAAGCTGCTAGGACCTCTGCATCCGGACAGTCGACGATTTGATTTTTCTTTGTTAGGAACCGTGTCCAGAATTGCGTGGCCGATTCCTCTGGCTGCTGAATTATGTGGCTCAAGTCATCGGCATCTGGTGATCGCACATAAGTGCCCTGAAAGTTGTTGAGGAATGCGGCTTCCAGATCTTCCCAACAGCCAATGGACTCTGCTGGAAAGCTGTTGAGCCAATGCCGAGCTGGTCCTTTGAGTTTGAGTGGGAGGTATTTGATGGCGTGTAGGTCATCGCCGTGGGCCATGTGGATGTGCAGGAGGAAATCCTCGATCCATACTGCAGGATCTGTTGTGCCGTCGTATGATTCTATATTTACGGGTTTGAAACCCTCTGGGATTTGATGATCCATTACTTCGTCTGTGAAGCATAAGGGGTGTGTGGCGCCTCTGTACTGGCTATATCGCGACGCAACTCAAATGAGTCTTGCCCGCTGTGTTCGGCTCGACCGGACTTACTTTTACTGTATCCAGCGTGACGATTATCGTCTCGCATAGTGGCGTGCCCTCATGATCTGTAGATCGATCTTGCATGTTTTTCTTCGTCCTCCAATACGTCTCGCGGGTCTAGCGTATTTCCCCATGCCTTTTTATTTGAATGGCATCGGGGTGCGGGATGAGCTTTTGGCTAGAATGCCTCTCTGTCACGGCCACGAGGTGGCCGATCAGCCGCGTCATACGCCGAGGATGTAGGTTTCGGTGCTTCCTCCTCCAGTCGGGGTGGCAACCTGCACTTTGGGTAACTCTTGGAGGGGCGTTCGAGTTTATATTCCTCGGTCACCAGGACTTCAGTCCATCTGTCAGCTAGCAAATCTTGATCAGCTTGAAGCTGCTACTGCTTTTTCTTAAGGCTATTTGCCATGGCTATAAGCCGGCGCTTGAAGCGCTCTTGTTCGACGGGATCCTCTGGCACGACGAATTCGTCATCGTTGAGGCTTTCCTCGTCTTCGGAGGGAGGCATGTAATTATCATCCTCCGCCTCTCCATCTGCCACTCTCTTAGGAGGGCTGGCTTCTCCATCCTCCTGCTCTAAATCTTGCTGGAGGGGATTGTTGTTGTCTTCGGCACTATCTGGAGTGCTATTATCTCTGGTGCCGGTATCACCGCTTTTGCCTTGGCGGGACTTAGAGCGGCGCCACTGACGCCGGCGCTTGGGTTGCTTCTTGGAGGGGTCATCCTCCGCTGTCTCGTCGTCATTGCCTTCTTCGGGTGTGTCCACCATGTATATGTCATATGATGAGGTGGCTGTCCAGTGCCCTATGGGCGGTGGTTCCTCTTCGCCTCCCGCATCATCCTCCATACCGTCGATGTCTTCGGAGTCGAAGTCGAGCATGTCGGTTAAGTCATCGACAGTGGCTACTAAGTGGGTGGTGGGTGGGCGGCGAATTTCTTCGTCATCTGCATGCCAATCCTGCCAGACATAGTTCGGCCAGGACTCTCCTCACAAGGAGAGAGACCTTAATGAGTTCAGTATGTTGCAAAAGGGCGAGTGCTGAAAAATATCCGCAGAGGTAAACTCCATGATCGGCGCCCAGCCAGATTCGATAGGCATGGGCGCAGGCGGTTCGGAGTCCATGGTCAGAGAAGGATCCGGCAGTTTGGCAACACGGCTCTCGTGAAAGGTAAGGTCGATATTCTGCTCGATCGCCGCTGAGGATACGGCTTCCGTGGAGGGGTCTATCCACCCGTCCATCGATGGCACGACTGGTTCCGAATTGAGGGTCAGAGTGGTTGCCGATGCGATCTTCTGAACACTGTCCGATGGTAGAGCTAAATCGTACTCATCGTGGTTGTGTGGCACAAAAGGCAGGGGCTTGGATCCATCGAAGATCAAGTCTCCGCGGATATCATTCGTGTAGTTTAAGCTTCCAAACCTTACCTGGTGGCCTGGGGCGTAACTTTCGATCTGCTCCAGATGGCCAAGCGAGTTGGCCCGCAGTGCGAAGCCGCCGAATACGTAGATCTGTCTGGGGAGAAAAGTCTCACCCTGGACTGCATCACTATCGATGATTGAAGGAGCCATCAAGCCTAATGGCGACGACACAGAGGAACTCTCAATGAAAGTACCAACGTCGATGTCAAAACCGGCGGATCTCGGGTAGGGGGTCCCGAACTGTGCGTCTAAGGCGGATGGTAACAGGAGGCAGGGGACACGATGTTTTACCCAGGTTCGGGCCCTCTTGATGGAGGTAAAACCCTACGTCCTACTTGATTTATTCTTGATGATATGTGTATTACAAGAGTTGATCTACCACGAGATCGGAGAGGCTAAACCCTATAAGCTAGCCTATGGTATGGTTGTATGTTTTTCTACGGACTAAAACCCTCCGGCTTATATAGACACCGGAGGGGCTAGGGTTACACAAGGTCGGTTACAAAGGAGGAGATATACATATCCATATTGCTTAGCTTGCCTTCCACGCCAAGTAGAGTCCCATCCGGACACGAGACGAAGTCTTCAATCTTGTATCTTCATAGTCCAACAGTCCGACCACAGGATATAGTCCGGCTGTCCGGAGACCCCCTAATCCAGGACTCCCTCAGTCAGGTCAGGCTTTTTCGGGTCGGGCCGTCCGGGCCGGGCTGCCCATGGCCAGAAATATTTAGGAGGACCAGATTAGGAAATCCTTAGTACTCCCTCCATTTTTGTATGCAAGGCCACTATCGAAATTAGAATTTGCAGCTATACAAGGCCACTAACACCAATCGAGATAAAATTTATGAGGTTTGCCTCGTACTAGCAATCGAGGACATTAATACCCCATGCATGCATGTGGGGGTGAGAAGGTTGGTTTTAGTGCACCACATTAATCAACCAACGAGGAGTGAGAGAGTTGTCTTGTTCTGCGTTGTAGAGAAAAATACACATTAATCAACACGTCAAGCGAGGAGAAAAGACTAGTTTTCAACATTGACTAAAGTAGCCATTAGTTTCTACCTTGGTACCTGTAATATGAGTTTGTGGCCTTGTATACAAAAATGGAGGGAGTACCCCGTAGGAGATTGGATTGTACGTACTGAATTGTATTGAAGCACTTACAAAGTCTGTATATCACCACGATAATGGAGGCGGGCCGGGCAAATGATGCCCTAGAAAACTGTGTCAATGAGCATGGCAGCACCTGCAGCTTCTGTGGATAGATGAACGGTAATAATACTAATAATAAGAAAATAAAAGAACCAAATACACCCTATATCCTGCATGTCCAGTTGGTCTATAGGATCTGTGTCAGCATTTATGCAGTGCGACATACGAAAATGTGTAGTGTAGATCCAAAATACAGGGGACGCACCTATGTGTATATATCCCTGCGGACGGGGAACGAACGACGCAGGTGTATATATATACATAACGTCCCTGCGGACGGGGAACGAACGGCGGCAACTGGTGCGCAGGGCGGTTGACAGACGGACAAACTTAATGATGTGGGTCGATGGTACATGTGTTAAGGGCATGTACAATGGTTGATAAGATAGTCTTATCTTAAGTCTTGCATGTAATTTAGAGATGATAAAAAAGTTGTCTACAATGGATCATCTCTTAGCCTTATCTTCAATAACTAGTCATTGCTAAAAATGTGATGAGACATATTGTGCTAAGAGATCATCTCTTGTCTTCTCCTAAATAAGAGAAGGCATGCCTTTTCTTAAGAGTTTTCTCTCAGCCACCTCATCATTTATCCTACGTGGCACTCCTAAGATAGCACCATTTACTGCGCCATATGGAGATCGTCTTGCCGTGGTTGAGGAGCGTGCCGGTAGTGAGGATGCAACATCCGCACAGTCGACGGGGAAAATCCATCCGCAAGCTCCATGGTGGACAAAAAGGTAATAATTGATCCACACTTTTTGCTTCCAATTGTAGTTACCCCCAAGGAGCATTTTTTAGGATGTAGAATTAGTCTCTTCACCAAGTCAACGGAGTGTCCAGTTCTAAAATCTTTTTTAGATGAAAGTCATGAGCCCGATTTTATAAATAAAGCCACCAGGCAAAGTTATCCAGACAAACAGACAAGTAGCCAAAGCCAAAAGGTGCACAAAGTAAATAAAGTACGGATAGAGGCTCCCAAGCAATACATTGCACGCAGGCCAGACCACTAAGAACACCGCAGCAAGGGGACCTCCAAGTTCCATTAAACTCCAGGTTGTCAGCGCGACAGGGAAGAAGCAGTAGCCCGAATCTTTGAAGTCATCACATCAAAAGCCTCGTGGTCAGTGTCCCTAGTCAATGATCTATACTTCTGCAAGAATATGCAAGATTTAAATAAGCAGTCAACAGGTTTAGCCGGGAAGGAGTGTTTGATAGTAAACTTGTTTCTAGTAGTCCACAGCGACCAACAAATCGCTGCAAACCCCACCTAGAAAACTCGTTCAGAGGTCCCAGACAAGCCGTTGGTCAGGACCCTAAGGAAGCAAAGGATGATGGGCTCTAAGATAAGTGAAGCCATGACCTGATACAACACCACACAAATTCGGCCAGGGAGCACTAGAAGAATATATGCTCCGTATCTTCGAGCACACCGCACAAAGCACACCTATCCGAACCAGGTCCGTTCCGTTCGCGAATCTGATCAGCAGCAGGCAACCTGCCATGAAACGCTTGCCATAGGAAGATTTTAATCTTAAGGGGAACTCGTGCGCACCAGATAATATTAAATTTAGACGTAGGGGACCTTGAGATTAGTTTGGAATATATAGACTTGACATAAAAGCAACCAGAGGCCGAATGGGGCCACACCACCGATCCCTCCCCCTCCAAGAGCAGAGGGATGCAGGCAACAAGTCGCTGCCAGTCATCCAACTCTTTAGGAGACAGAGTTGAAGGAAATATGTCCTAGAGGCAATAACAAAGTTGTTATTTATATTTTCTTATATCATGATAAATGTTTATTATTCATGATAGAATTGTATTAATCGGAAACTTGGTACATGTGTGAATACATAGACAAATAGAGTGTCCCTAGTATGCCTCTACTTGACTAGCTCGTTAATCAAATATGGTTAAGTTTCCTAACCATAGACATGTGTTGTCATTTGATGAACGGGATCACATCATTAGAGAATGATGTGATGGACAAGACCCATCTGTTAGCTTAACATAATGATTGTTTAGCTTTATTGATATTGCTTTCTTCATGACTTATACATGTTGCTCTGACTATGAGATTGTGTAACTCCAGAATACCGGAGGATCACCTTGTGTGCTATCAAACGTCACAATGTAACAGGGTGATTATAAAGATTATCTACAGGTGTCTCCAATGGTGTTTTTTGAGTTGGCATAGACCGAGATTAGGATTTTTCACTCCGTGTATCGAAGAGGTATCTTTGGGCCCCCTCCGTAATTCACATCACTATAAGCCTTGTAAGCAATGTGACTAATGAGTTAGTTACGGTATGATGCATTACAGAATGAGTAAAGAGACTTGCCAGTAATGAGATTGAACTAGGTATGAGTATACCGATGATCGAATCTCGGGCAAGTAACATACTGATGACAAAGGGAACAACGTATGTTGTTATGTGGTTTGACCGATAAAGATATTCGTACAATATGTAGGAGCCAATATGAGCATCCAGGTTCCGCTATTGGTTACTAACCAGAGACGTGTCTCAGCCATGTCTACATAGTTCTCGAACCCGTAGGGTCCGCACGCTTAACGTTCGATGACAATTTGTATTATGAGTTATGTGATTTGATGACTATCGTGGAATTGTCACGGCAGATGTCCTAGTGAAAGGACTTAATCGTGGAGCCATCGCAACTAGGAAGCTTAAAGGGGTTAAACGGGACAAAGGACACGAGAAGTTTATACTGGTACGGCACCTTGCGGTGAAGGTAAAGGCCTAGTCCAGTTGAGGTGATATTGCTAGGTTTCGATAACCAAGGAGCGAATACGCTTAACTTGGCTCTCGATCTGTTGTTTTTTTGTCCTCAACCGCCGCCCAGGTCGTCCCTTTATATACATAGGCTGACGGCCGGCGGCTTATAGAGTCCCGGCCGGCTCATAAACATTATCCGGCTCGGTCTCTAACTATTCCTGCCTTACAATACAAGTCATGTACATACGGCAGTTTATCTCTACGGGCCTTGAGCCGCCTTTGGGCCTGGGCCTTATACTAAGCCTATATGTGAATTGCCATACAATCTTGGGCTTCATTATGGTGAATCGTCATAGGGATGACCCGGCCCCTCATGGGTGGGACATGCCTAATAGTTATATCCCCAATATTAGGCCCCAGGTTCATTTGAACTTGTTCATGTCAATCTTAAAGACTTAGAAAAAAATCCTTTCTCATCTACTGTGAAAACCTTATAACCCGCCATGACGTCATCTCCAAAAATTTCGGAAAACTGCAACGATGTCATCTTCCATGGATCTTTGCCTTAATGCCTTCTCGAAAATCGAGGCGTACATCTAGCTGGATAACCATTGTTCGACTTCCTCCTTTTTCGCACTTGTCTGTTTGCCTGTTTCCCCTTAAATAGGACCGCACACTGCCCTTCGGTCTTCTCCTTCTCCTTCCTTCTCCTTCCTTGCGACGCACTGACCCACTCAAGCTTCACCGCCGTGGACCTCCTGTCTCCAGCCTCAACTCCGGCCGCTGCATCGCCCTGAATAGACCAGAAACTTGCGGCGCCATTCTGCTGCCCTGACGATCTCGGTAAGCTTCTTTTCCCTGGTCATAGATCTGTTACTAGGGTTTTGTCGGTGTTCGTCAGAGTTCATGGATGTTCGTCACTGCCCTCCTTTCCTTTTGTCCTAGATCCATAGATTAGACCCAAAGAAACCATGAAATCTTGTGCGGCCGTAATTTTCGTGCCTTTTTAAACATTAGAACATATCCCTACTGCACCAGATTGCTTCTAGGACTCCTCTGTTCTTCCTCCGTTATTTTGAAGATGAATTTATCTCCCTTTTTTGAAAATGGTAGATCCAAATTTATACCCTTAATCTGTGGAACTTTTTTGTCCTGACACTTAGGAAATTACAGCCTTGGTAGATCTTGAACCGCTGGTTTAGCTGGCTTATCCATATATCATTAGCCCATTGTTTAAGCCGCCATGATAAACATGCACTGTAAACCTTAACTTGCAATCCCACCAACTAATTTAAGCCAGTGAATTGCTTTCTTTTAGATTGCCCTTTCACCATGCCGCCAAAGACGATGACAACTTGCAACTGGGTCCCTTCCATAGTCACCGAGAACACTCTGAAAGATTTTGTCACCGTTGGGTATTTACCTAAAACAAGTGTCATGTATTATCATGCCCCTAACCCAGACGAAGAAAGACCACAACCAAAGGACGGCGAGATCATTGTCTTCACCAACCATATGAACCGGGGCTTTACGCCGCCTGGCTCAAAATTCTTTAGAGATATCCTGCATTTCTTCAAGCTTCATCCATAGGATATTGGACCCAATTCCTTATCCAACATCTATAACTTTCAAGTTCTCTGTGAAGTTTATCTGCAAGAAGAACCCACTGTTGAATTCTTTAGAGAATACTTTTATTTGAACTGCCAGAATGAAGACACCAACAGTCCCAGCTTTGAGCTTGGCGGGATCTCAATTCAGCGCCGACGAGATGCCATATTCCCTCTAATAGTTTTACTGAGCCATCCCAAGGACTGGAATCAAACATGGTTATATTGTCAGGACACCTCACCTTCTGATGAAAAACCGATGCTGGGTTACCATACGGAGCATCTTGACACCACCTACAACCTCCCTGATAAACTAACTGTCGTTGAACGCAAGAAACTTATGCCAAAGATCAAAAAGGTTCAAGCTTTGCTGGGAAACGGCTTAACTGGCGTTGACTTAGTTCGCTGCTGGGTCGCATGGCGGATCATCCCTCTAAGCCGCCGACCCGGCTTGATGTGTAATTATACCGGAGGAACACATGACCCTCTGCGCCATAGTCCTCTACGTCTGACCGAAGAGGCCATCGTTGAAATGGCAAGCACTCTTGTTAACAGTAAATATGAAGATTGCAGCGTTGTGGGTTTAAATCCTTTCTGCAAGCTTAACCCGGCTCCAGAGGTAAATCCTTTTAACTTCTTCTCCCTCAACAGTTAAGTATTTCGAACAGATTTCAACATGTTATCCTTTCCCAGGCCAAATCTGATTTTTGGAAAGCCAAATATGACCATGAGGCTACCAAAAAAGCTAAAGCTGCTATGATAGCCGCCAAGAAGACCAACAGAAAATCTAGGAAGAAACAAACCACTTCTGAGTTACTCAAGCTGGACGACACCTCTGAGTTAGAGGTAGCTCTTGACTCCCTTGGCCAGTTTTTTAGCAACCTTATTGACACTGACTATTATCAGGGTGACACGGCAACAAGCCATGCAGTCGAAGATGAGGTAACTATTATTTCCTCCGACTCAGAACCTTTACCTAGACAGAAACCTCGGCGGGTAATCTGGAAAGTAAGATTTTCACACCCCTTGGATTATTTAGATCCTCCTTTTCTTTTGAAACGACAGTAGCATGAGAGCCGCTGCCATAGCCGGACCGATGGAGACGACAATTTACTCTCCGGTTTACCAAAGACTCCTCGGAAACGTCAAAATGAGGTTTCTTTCATCCTTGACCTTTTGCCCTTACCAATGATTTTATTCTATTGCTCTCTTAACTGTGATTGCACTTTGTAGGAGGTATCTCGTTCTTCTGGTGATTCTTCACGGACTCAACTACCGGCTTTCAAGACTGCCCACGGGTAAAGATAACTGCCTCTCTGTCTGTTCCTTTGTATGTTTGTCACCATGGTGACTCAGCACAAATTTTCTTATAGCGGTCAAGCAAAGCCTAAAAAGCAAAGGTGTCAAAACCGGTTGAGGATCCAAAAACTATTGAATCTGAGCAGCCGCCTCTTGTACCAGAATAGTCTAAAGCACCGGAGGATCCTATTGTCAATATTCATCCGGTTTTTCCTGAGCCGTCTGTTGATGAAACCGCTCATGATCTCTCAACTGTTGAACCGGCAAGCTCAGTTAAGCCGCCAGAGACCATGGTGACGATATTTTGATTACTGGTTCCAGATTCGTTGAGTCGGGGAACCCAACTGCGCTCGCAAAACACTCCGCCAAGCAAGAAGTTATGGAGAGACAGAAAGTGAGGTTTGACGTCTCTCATTATGCTCATCCGAGTATAAGTGATCTGCTATCTGGCTATCTCAGTCAAGCGCACTCCAATCGAGACTCAGAAATTGAGATGGTCAAACAGATTCAGCAAAAATATGAGGTACATTCCCCGGCTTTCATGTATTATATACTCTACCAGCCCCCAAGTCTTCTGATTATGATAAACTTTGAATGATTTGTAGACTTGAAACATTTATAAGCTTCCGTTCTAGTCTTCCTTCTAGTCTAGTTTAAAAACATTAAACCGGATTTTAGTAATAATGTACTTCTGCATGTCTAGCCCCCAAGGGTCAGTTTAATCAGCATGACTAAACCGGTCACTATAGGAAAAACAATACGTAGCTTCGTATCCCTCACGTATTAGCTGAAACTGTTGACAGCTTAACCGGCTCATAGGAAAAAATTCCGAGCAACATGCATTAGCCCCCAAGTGCCAAGTGTTGTTACTTGTAAAACACTTGGGACTTTTCAGAAGAGAAAAAATTGCTTTAGCAGACATTAGCCCCCAAGTGCCAAGTGTGTTTGCTTGGCAAAGTGCTTGGGACTTTAATTGTTTGTAATCCTCTTTTGAACATATTTTGATAAACCTGTGCTGCCTGTAGTCTGCTATAGCTGACTTGGATACACAACTGAATGAGACAAAGACCCGGCTGGCGGCTCAGGAAAAGGAGACCCAAAAGGCTGAATCCAAATTGCAGGCTAGTGTGTCTGAAACAGAGAAACTAAAGACCAACCTCAGTGCAAAAAAGGATGCTTGGGCTAATGAAAAAACTGCCTTGATCCATCGTGCCGAAAAAGCTAAGGCGGCTCTACAAAAAGTTACCGCTGAACTTACCAGCTTAAAGAACCGTGTGTCTCAGATGGTCTCCGCCATCTTTGGTAAGTCATGTTGTTAATTATTCAAAATGAATCCTTGTCATCATAACATAAGTCGCCGCTTAACTCATTGTATAATCTGCAAAGGTCCCAGGAGAAGCAATTTGAGCCAAGATCTATTGATAAAGCTGAAGGTGGTTTACACCCTCGTGGAGCAATTGTACACCGGAGCTGAACGGATTCTTGCTACTATCTCCCCAGTGAACCAAGAGCCAAACTTATTGAGCAACGTCTTGAAAAAGTTGTCCGTCTTCCCTGCTAGGTTCCAAGAAATCAAGCGATCCTGCACTAGAGCCGGAGCTGTGTCGGCTTTAAGCCGCTCTAAAGCCTGGATGCCAGAGCTAGACCTGGATGATATAATGAAAGGGTATACTAGTCTCAAGGAAGATGGAACACCTTTTGACCAACAAGATTTTGCTGCCTGCGAGAAGGAAATTCGCCCGTGTGCTACAATCCTTGTCAATGAGAATGAACTTGACAAATATCAGCCGGGTTTTGATATTGAAAATAAGAGATTAGCAACTCCTGCATACAAAATGATGGATTTAATCCTGCTGAACCGTAAGCACACCTTTGCCCCTGAGATTGACCCATCTGGTCTGATAGATGACAAGGCTGAATCTATCGCCCTACGTGGCTTTGTCTGGACTAAATCCAAATTCCAGATGGTGGAGGAAGACGAACCGGCGAGGGATGAGCCACAACCATCAAGTTAGCTAGGCCACTATTTATGAACCGGCTTAACTTATCATCTGTTGTACGCGAGACAAACAGTTTGATCCTTTTTTGGGCTCCAAACGCCTTGTAATAGGCTAGCATTGAAATTTCGTGTTCTGTTATGCCATCGTGCATATTGTGTTGCGTACAACACCTTTATCCGTCATGTGAAGATATGCCTTACATCCTTTACAATATCAGTAGTGTTTGAATCTGTTCCTGCATGTAAGGTATGAAAATTGCCCTGGCGGTTTATCGCCGGACAGGTTAAAACGCCCAGTACACAACCATGGAAACTAACATAACTGTATGATTAAGGCTGGATGTAAGGATAATTAAGGCTGAAGAACCTCTGATTGAAGAGACATAGATAAGCCTGTTATGAATTTTAACTTTGAAACACAACGGCAATATCATATATGTGATCTTGAATCTGAACTGCCGGCTTATGTGACCCGAACAGTAAGGGTGATAACCCAATCTTTAGAAGCCAACACTTCCATATGTATGATGACTGTCATACACTGGCGATTTATCATCAAAAAACCAAGCCGAGTTAAATTGAAACCATACTTATACTTAGATCGAGACAAAAAAGCCGCAGAATAAAAAATGAAGATTGTCTTTCGAAAAGTGTAAGTCAAACATAGAAAAAATTAGAGGCTTATGATTCGAATACGATCAGTAAACCGGACCAAAGGGGTTAAGCTAGGATTCTAATACAATCATGTAGCCCCCGGTGGCTTTGGCGTTGCGCCGATCAAGAGGGTGCCGACAACTATGTTCTCTTTGGTTCGAATACGATCTATGTTTGACAGGAAGCCCCCAAATGACCTTGAGAGGTTTTTAACGAACCTGATTTGAATACGATCCAAGTTGGACCCAAAAGGGGTTAAGCTATGATTCGAATACAATCAAGAAGCCCCCTAGTGAGTTTGGCATTGCACCGATCAAGAGGGTACCGATAGCTATGTTCTCTTTGGTTCGAATACGACCTATGTTTAAACAGGAAGCCCCCTAGTGATCAGATGGTTTAACGGCTAGATTTGAATACGATCATAAGCCGGACCAAAGGGTTAAGCTAGATTTGAACACAATCAGCCCCCAATTGGTCTTTTTGAATTTACCATGATGAAGACATGTGATTATTGAGGATGAAAAAAGGACAGAGGTCCTGCTTTATTACTTATCATAATATATACAATGTCAAAGTATGTACATCATGAGAGCCGGTGGCTCAAGTATAGTAAGGCCGAAGATGAGCGATGTTCCACGGCCGGCGGGTCTCCTCCTTCGATTTACGTGAGTCTTTGTGTTCTCGAACATCGATAAGGTAGTATGACCCATTGTTCAAGTTCCTGCTAACCACAAAAGGCCGTTCCCAAGGTGGGGATAATTTGTGCACATCAGTTTGATCCTGGATGAGCCGGAGCACCAAGTCACCTTCCTAAAATGTTCTGGATTTGACTCGGCGGCTATGATAACCGCGCAAGTCCTGTTGGTAAATTATCGAACGGGCTGCTGCTAAGTCACGCTCTTCATCTAATAGGTCAAGTGCATCCTGATGGGCTTGTTCGTTATCAGCTTCAATGTAAGCCGCCACGCAGGGTGAGTCATGACGGATGTCACTAGGCAGGACTGCCTCTGCTCCATAAACCATGAAGAAAGGCGTATAACCTGTAGACCTGTTGGGGGTAGTATTGATGCTCCATATCACAGAGGGTAACTCCTCCACCCAACAACCCGGCGTCTGTTGTAAAGGAACCATAAGCTGGGGCATGAGACCTTTCAAGATTTCCTGATTGGCTCTTTCAGCTTGACCATTGGATTGGGGGTGAGCTACTGATGAAACATCAAGCCGGATATGCTCACGTTGACAGAATTCCTCCATAGCCCCTTTGGACAGATTAGTACCATTGTCAGTTACAATGCTGTGTGGAAAGCCGAAACAAAAGATCACCTTCTTCATGAATTGAACCGTCGTGGCTGCATCACACTGACTAACCGGCTCTGCCTCAACCCACTTTGTGAATTTGTCAACTGCCACCAAAAGATGCGTCTTTTTATCTTTGGATCTTTTGAAAGGTCCAACCATGTTGAGCCCCCAGACTGCAAACGACCAAGTAATTGGAATCATTCGCAATTCTTGAGCCGGCACGTGTGCCCGCCATGTGAATTTCTAACAACCGTCACACCTACTGACCAGATCCTCCGCATCAGCGTGAACCGTCAGCTAGTAAAAACCATGACGGAAGGCTTTGGCTACAAGAGATTTTGAACCGACATGATGGCCACATCCCCTTCATGGATTTCACGAAGAATTTCTTGACCTTCGTCAGGAGAGACACAATGTTGAAACGCCCCCGTGACACTGCGACGATGCAACTCACCGTTGGCAATTGTCATTGATTTAGACCGTCGGGTTATCTGTCTAGCCAAAGTCTCATCCTCAGGCAACTCGCCCCGGGTCATATAAGCCAAATATGGCACTGTCCAATCTGGGATGACGTGAAGAGCCGCCACCAATTGTGCTTCTGGGTCTGGAACAGCTAGATCTTCCTTTGTAGGCAACTTGACAGAAGGGTTATGCAGAACATCTAAGAAAGTGTTAGGTGGCACCGGCTTACGCTGAGACCCCAGCCGACTTAAAGCATCAGCCGCTTCATTCTTTCTATGTTCAATGTGTTCCAGTTGGTAACCCTTGAAATGCCCCGCAATGGCATCAACTTCGCGGTGATAAGCCGCCATGAGAGGATCCTTGGAATCCCACTTGCCTGATACTTGTTGAGCCACCAAATCTGAGTCACCAAAGCACCTTACCCTGCTCAAGCTCATCTCTTTAGCCATCTGAAGACCATGGAGCAAGGCCTCATACTCAGCTGCATTGTTAGTACAGGGAAACATCAACCGTAGCACGTAACAAAATTTGTCACCTCGAGGGGAAGCCAAAACAACTCCAGCCCCCGAGCCCTCTAATTGCCTGGACCCATCAAAATGAATAGTCCAATATGTGTTGTCCGGCTTCTCTTCATGCATCTGCAGCTCTGTCCAATTATTAATGAAGTCCACTAGTGCTTGAGATTTGATGGCAGTACGTGGCACATACTTTAAACCATGAGGCCCAAGTTCAATGGCCCACTTGGCAAATCGTCCTATGGCTTCTCTATTTTGAATAATATCTCCTAAAGGAGCAGAGCTAACCACAGTGATGGGATGACCTTCAAAATAATGCTTAAGCTTCCAACTCACCATGAACACCCCATAAACAAGTTTCTGCCAATGTGGATATCTCTGTTTGGACTCAATGAGCACCTCACTGACGTAGTAAACCGGCCATTGAAACGGATATTCCTTGACAGCCTCTTTGTGCTCTACGACAATGGCCACACTGACAGCGCGTGTGTTAGTAGCCACATATAACAATAAGGGCTCCTTAACAATGGGAGCAGCAAGAACAGGCGGCTCAGCGAGCTGTCTCTTCAGATCTTCAAAGACAGAGTGAGCAGCATCACTCCAGACAAAATCATCTGTCTTCTTCATCATTTGATACAGCGGTATGGCCTTCTCACCTAACTGGCTTATGAACCGACTTAATGCAGCAACACGACCCGCCAACCGCTGAACGTCATTGATGCACGCCGGTTTAGCCAAAGATGTAATTCCTTTGATTTTCTCCAAGTTAGCCTCGATGCCTCTGTTACAAACCAAAAACCCAAAAGCTGGTCTGTTGGTACTCCAAAAACACACTTGGCCAGGTTAAGCATCATCTTGTAGACCCGGAGGTTATCAAAGGTTTCCTTTAGATCATCTATCAAGGTCACCTTCTCTCTGGACTTCACTACGATGTCATCCACATAAGCATGAACATTGCGCCCAATCTGACTATGAAGATAGTTATGCACACACAGCTGATAAGTCGCCTGGGCACTCTTAAGCCCAAAAGGCATAGATACATAGGAGAAGGCTCCAAACGGAGTAATAAAAGTCATCTTCTCTTGGTCCTTAACCGCCATTTTGATCTGATGATACCCAGAATAAGCATCCAAAAAACTCAAGCGCTCACAACCTGCCGTAGCATCAATGATTTGATCAATACGAGGAAGAGCGAAAGGATCAGCCGGACAAGCCTTGTTTAAGTTCGTGTAGTCCACACACATACGCCAGGTGCTGTTCTTTTTAAGCACGAGCACCGGGTTAGCCAACCACTCCGGATGGAAGACTTCAATAATGAACCCGGCCGCCAAGAGCCGGGCCACTTCCTCACTGAGGGAGTCCTGGATTACGGGGTCTCCGGACAGCCGGACTATATCCTTTGGCCGGACTGTTGGACTATGAAGATACAAGATTGAAGACTTCATCTCGTGTCCGGATGGGACTCTACTTGGCGTGGAAGGAAAGCTAGGCAATATGGATATGTGTATCTCCTCCTTTGTAACCGACCTTGTGTAACCCTAACCTCTCCAATATCTATATAAACCGGAGGGTTTTAGTCCATAGGATAACATACAATCATACCATAGGCTAGCTTCTAGGGTTTAGCCTCTCTGATCTCGTGGTAGATCTACTCTTGTACTACCCATATCATCAATATTAATCAAGCAGGACGTAGGGTTTTACCTCCATCAAGAGGGCCCGAACCTGGGTAAAACATTATGTCCCCTGCCTCCTGTTACCATCCGCCTTAGACGCACAGTTCGGGACCCCCTACCCGAGATCCGCCGGTTTTGACACCGACATTGGTGCTTTCATTGAGAGTTCCTCTATGCCGTCGCCAGAAGGAAGGATGTCTCGTCTCGTCTTTAAAGATGGTACTACTGTTGGGGGAGCTTTGGCTGTCGGCCAAACTCTCCGGCTAGGCGGGTTCATTATGACCGCCTGTTCGGCCACCGCGCCGACGATGAATTCTCGGGTCGTCGAAAACAGCCTCCACGTCAAATCGGCACTCGCCGAACAGATGGATCCAATGGCGCTCTCCTCCTTAAACGAGCTCTTGGATCGCATCGCCACCTTGGGAGTCGCTACGGACTATGATCGGATTGGGCTTACACCCGATCAAAGGGAGATTAATTCTCCACCGGTCACCCATCATATTGCAGTGGTGGAGGAACAATGCGGCGGCCTTTCCTCTATCCTGAGGACCAAATATGTCGAGATTCCCGAGCTCTTCGAGCCGGACGCCTGTTTGCGGGAGGACAACATCCAATCCCTAAACTTAGAGTCAGGCAGCGGACCAGGATTAGCGGGTAACATCTCGGAACCGGAATTTCCAAAATTGGAAACTCCTACGCCCCTGGATCCTAGATTGGGTAGGGGTTTGGATTCAATTACACCCACCCACCCAAACTCAAGCGACCTTTCCCATATCAGGCAAGAGCCCCAGGAAACAGTACATCATTACTGGGCCAGATTCCTCCTTGTGATGAACAAGGTTAAGGACTGTCGCGAGGAAGAAGCAATCTTATTTTTCTGCAATAATTGCACGGACAAGGGAATCCTTAACGCCATAAATCGCTGTGAGATAACACGCTTCGCTGACTTGGCATCCATAGTACGAAAGTACTGTGCGATGGAAAGTTCTTGGAAAACCGAAACAAACTTTTGGGATAATCCGGCCCTGAACACAAACCCAGTCCGAAATAAAAGGGTGCATTATCACAATACACCCAGGTTAACTACCAAAAAGCAAAAACCCTCTACAGGGCAAGGGACCGTACTGGAGGGATGGCTCAACGGACCCTGCAAAATTCATAGCACGGCGGATATAATACCAACACACAACCTTAGAGCATGTTGGATACTTCGGCAGGTGGCCAAAAGTGGTGAGGATCTTCTTATCCCACATACCACAGATCACCATCAAGTGGATAACAATACTGTGTTAACAGTGTTCGAGACCTTTGCATCAAATAATAGGCGCAAGCGAACACTCCGCAGTATGGCCGAAATCTGCCACGTAGCAGCAACAAATCCATGGAGTGACATGGCTATTACCTTCAATGCCAGTGATGAACCCAAATTCCGAACAGCCCGAGCACCAGCCGCACTGGTCCTCAGTCCAATCATGGACGGCTTTCGACTCACCAAAGTACACATGGACGGCGGCAGTGGAGTAAACCTCATCTATGAGGAAACCCTTCAAAAGATGGAAATAGACTGGAACCGCATCGAGCAAAGTAGCACAACCTTCAGAGGAATTATCCCCAGTCGGGAAGCATGCTGTGCTGGGAAAATCACACTAGATGTGGTATTCGGCACGCCGGACAATTACAGGTCCGAAGAAATTACATTCCAAGTGGCCCCGTTCAGCAGTGGCTATCACGCTCTTTTAGGACGGGAGGCGTTCACAATCTTCCAAGCCGTACCCCATTATGGTTACATGAAGCTTAAAATGCCCGGACCCAACGGAATCATCACTCTCGCCAGTGATCCGGACATAGCACTCCGCGCCAAAAACAAAACAGCGGCATTGGCCCTCGAGGCATTATCTGAAGCCCTCTCGGCCGAGGAGTTAACCACGCTACGCTCCACAGTGGACAGGGACGATGTGATACTCGACAAGAGATCCAAGTCCACCTCTTTTAAACCAGCGGATGAAATAGTCAAATTCCAAGTCCACCCAACGGACCCTACCAAAACAGCCTCCATCGGGGCACAGTTAAACCCCGCTGTGGACGCCGCACTACGAGAGTTCCTGCGCGAGAATTGGGACATATTCGCCTGGCATCCTTCAGACATGCCAGGAATCCCACGCAGGCTGGCCGAGCATAGCCTCAATATCCTAAAGGGATTCAAGCCGGTCAAGCAAGCTCTTCGGCATTTCTCCAAACCTAAGAGACAGGCCATGGGAGAAGAACTAGCCAAGTTATTGGAGGCCGGATTCATCAGAGAAATAAAACATCCGGACTGGCTAGCAAACCTAGTGATGGTACCTAATAAGGACAAATCCTGGCGCCTTTGCGTCGATTTCAAAGACCTCAATAAAGCTTGCCCAAAGGATCCCTTCCCCCTCCCACGCATCGATCAAATCATTGATGCTACCGCAGGACATGAGTCATTGTGTTTCCTCGATGCTTACTCCGGTTACCACCAAATCAAGATGGCGGAGTCCGACCAAGCCACAACGGCATTCATCACACCATACGGCCCGTTCTGTTTCAACACAATGCCTTTTGGGCTCAAAAACGCCGGCGCAACATATCAGCGCATGATTCAGACATGTCTGGAGAAACAAATTAGCAAAACAGTAGAGGCATACATAGACGATGTGGTTGTCAAAACCAAACACGTCGACTCTTTGATAGACGACTTGAGGCTCACATTCGACAACCTCCGAACATATGACATCAAGCTCAATCCGGAAAAATGCGCTTTTGGCGTACCAGCCGGAAAGCTCCTGGGATTCATTGTCTCCAGTAGAGGTATCGAAGCTAATCCGGCCAAAATCCGAGCGTTGTCACAGTTGGCTACCCCAACAGACCTCAAACAAATTCAGAAGGTAACTAGATGCGTGGCGGCTCTAAGCCGCTTTATCTCCCGCTTGGGAGAAAAGGCTTTACCCCTTTATCGCCTCCTTCGGTGCACCGAAAACTTCGAGTGGACGGACACGGACACAGCCGGATTGGAAGAAATAAAGGCCATTCTGGCAACCAACCTGATCCTGGCTGCGCCAAACATCGGCGAACCAATGTTGTTGTACATTGCGGCAACTCATCAAGTTGTAAGCGTGGTGCTCGTTGTCGAACGGGAAGCGGACGGACACAAATTCCCTCTTTGAAAGTCGGTATACTATGTATCCACTGTCCTCACTCCATGCAAATCACGATACCCGCATTACCAAAAAATAGCATATGCGGTATTCATGGCATCGCGGAAACTGCGACACTACTTTCAAGAGTGTTCGATTACAGTAGCCTCGGAAGTGCCACTTAATGATATTATCAACAACCGCGACGCTACGGGCCGGATTGCCAAATGGGCTATTGAGCTCCTCCCATTCGACATAACATACAAACCTCACCGAGCCATTAAATCGCAAGTACTGGCCGACTTCGTCGCCGAATGGACGGAGGCCGAACTCCCTAAAGAATACGGCGCATACTCCAATTGGATCATGCACTTCGACGGTTCTAAAATGCTGGCCGGTCTAGGGGCTGGCGTCGTCCTGACGTCCCCAACCGGAGATACCGTTCGGTACATACTGCAAATATTGTATACAGATTCCAACAATGCAGCCGAATACGAAGCTCTGTTGCATGGTCTTCGGATGGCAGTCTCCATGGGCATTCAACACCTGGAGGTGTGTGGGGATTCAAACCTCGCAATATCCCAAATAAATGGAGATTTCTACGCCAAGGATCCGAAAATGGCGGCCTATCGATATGCCGTCCTAAAAATGTCAGCTCGGTTCGAGGGACTCGAATTTCGCCATGTGGCTCGGGAAAACAATCAGGCGGCGGATATCCTCGCCCGCATCGGTGCAAAATGCGACGCCCACCCCCCCCCCCAACATATTTCTGGAAAGGCTCTTCAAGCCATCGGCAGCATGGGAAGGGGACACCGGTAACAATAGTCCGGACCCGGCCAAAATACCCGATACCGAACTCTCTGACATAATCGGAGGCTCCGCCACCGAAATAACACCTTCAGCCCACGAAATAATGGCCATTATTGCCCCGTGGACAGAACCATTCCTGGCCTACCTAACTAGACAGGAACTTCCGGAGGACCAAAATGAGGCACGCAGCATATTGCGGTGATCCAAGGCCTACAGGGTCCATGAGGGAGAATTGTACAAGAAAAGCACTACCGGAGTCCTTCAAAGGTGCATCTCTGAAGAGGAAGGGTGGAATCTTTTGGCAGAAATTCACGCCGGACTCGGCGGTCATCACGCCGCAGCCCGGGCTCTTGTAAGCAAGGCCTTCCGTACATGATTCTATTGGCCAACGGCCCGGGCAGATGCACAGGACTTGGTCCAACGTTGCGCCGGTTGCCAGCTCTTTGCAAATCAAAGCCACATGCCACCCACCGCCCTCCAAACAATCCCCATTACATGGCCCTTTGCGGTCTGGGGGCTTGACATGGTTGGACCCCTTAAAGGGGGAACCCACAATAAAAAATACTTATTGGTCATGGTGGATAAATTCACCAAATGGATAGAGGCCAAACCGGTTAAAATAGCCGAATCCGGACCAGTGATAGATTTCATCCGGGGTTGTACACCGTTACGGCGTCCCCCACAGCATCATCACTGATAACGGCACGAACTTCACGGCCGACGAGGTAAAACTCTGGTGCAGCAAAATGGGCATCAAGCTCGATTATGCCTCAGTCTATCACCCACAAAACAACGGTCAAGTCGAGTGAGCAAACGGTCTTATAATGAGCGGCATTAAACCTAGATTAGTGCGTTCCTTAACAGATTCTAACACACACTGGGTAGAGGAGCTCGACTCCGTACTCTGGGGGCTGCGGACCACGCCGAATCGCAATACCGGATATACACCCTTCTTTATGGTGTACGGCGCAGAGGCAGTCTTGCCCTGTGACATAATTCATGACTCGCCTAGAGTGCGCATGTACGAAGAAAGAGAAGCCGAGCTCGATCGGCAGGACAGTCTGGACACCTTGGAGGAGGAGCGCGACGTAGCCAAAGCCTGTTCCGAATTTTATCAGCAACAGGCTCGCAGATACCAAAGCAGAGAAGTACGGGCCAAAACTTATAACATTGGCGAACTAGTTCTACGCCTGCCGGATAAGAAAAAGAACAAGCTCGAGCCCAAATGGGAAGGTCCCTTCATTATCGACCAAGTTCTGACCGGTGGAGTGTACCGACCGCGGGATGCATCGACTAGTCGACTCGAGCCGAACCCATGGAACGCGGCCAGGCTCCGAAGATTCTACGCCTAGCACCGGACTCTATGTTAGTCCCCTCCCTTTGTCCATTTTTCACAAATACATTATCTGTCTTGTTTTCCTTTCTTTCTTTCTTTTCTTATTTCTCTAGGCCTTCAAGGGTCACCTTGTGCCTTGTTTGCACATTACAGATGCGCTAGCCACACTCTTCATACCTGGGGGCTTCTTTCACATAAGCTTAAATTATTTATCCGGGCTTCATGCCCAACACATGTGTTATACTTCCGCATGTACCTTTGTCACCATTATATGCATCGATATGACTTAAGTTTTGGCCAAGCTGGGTTGCCTGGCTCTTGTATTTATGCCCTACGTTCCCGTTAATTCGGCTAGGGCATAAGGGGAGCACCTCTGCGATTGTTACCGCCGGATCAGCCGGATGTGTACCTCAGACTGGGTGAAGCTGAAAGCTAGCGTTCTTAAGGGAATATTCGGTCGGTGAACAAAATATGACTCTAATTTTTCATATCTGCCCCCAGATGTTTTTCCTGCGTTTCCCATCGCAGTCCGGACATGCACTTTAGGGCATGCTTGCCCAGGGAAAGGAACCCTTAATGGAACTATTCTCCCTGGAAGATGTTTCTTACTACCCATGTAATAATAACATAACTAGTTGGGCACTTGTCTGATAAAGCACTAATGACCCCTACGCCTAGTCTACATGCATACCCCGGTTCTTATATAACTGAGCAGGTATTCGGATACACTCCGGACTATTGGGCCCGAAGGCTGAAGCGAAAAGGTCCGCAACGACAAATGATCTACAATCCGGCTAGAAGGCATTATACATGTCACTTCAATTACACAGTCCTGCAGACTAACTAAATTCTTCTTCTATACCATCCAACAGGCGATCTAGCTTACAATCCTGTTGGGAATACTTTGCGGCTAAATCTACTTGCCCATAAACTAAGCTAACGGGATTCTCTTTTCTGTCGGGCCCCATAGGTCCGACCTCGGCCATGTGATTTGGGTCTGTTTTGGTATACCGCGTCTTCACCATGGCCCAGGTTTCTCTGGCACCCTGTCGGCAGGCTGATATCTTCCATAATCGGAATCGCTGCCACGCTCCTTTGAGCTTCTCCGCAAGCTCCGTAACACCCTCTGGCAGGGAGACGGACGGCCACAAGGCCTGGGCAACATCCTGCATCACCTGTCGAACTTGTTCGTGCAGATGTGACAGGTCAGACAGAAGATCACCCGCAGACCCGGGCATTTCCTCCGCGGGACGACCCGTCAGCATACCTACAGACGTAACGCTGTTAGTCGGCTTCTTCGCTGAATACCTTTAAAGGATTCGTTCAAGCACTTACTAAAAATGTCGCGTCGAAGCCTCTTATTCTCCTTCTCGGAGTCTGCAAGCTGGCCCCGAATGTCTTTTAGTTCCACGTTCAGCCTTATATTGGCGTCTTGGAGATTATTTTTCTCCAGCCTAACCTCAGTCAGCACGCGTTTGCCAGCTTCTAGCTGCCGCATAACACGCTGGTCCCCCGGATTTTCTCCGGATTCATCTGCAAAATCTATTGTTAGATCTGCAGCCACGCCGCGCACTATATGGTAACCATCATTCTTTAAAATATTACCAGCGGGAGGTTTTTTCTGTTCCTGCAATGCGGCAATGGCGGCCCGTAGTTGGGTCTTGCATTCCTCCAGCTCCTGGGACAGCCTAGTATTCTTCTCTGTAAGAACCTGCACAATAAAAATGATCCTTAAATCAGTTATGCTAACTGTTTCAAGTCTCGGGGGCTACTGATACATACAAATCGTCAGATTCACTCACCCGTACATCCTTTACATACTGATCCGTGGCTCTGGCTAGACCATCTTGAGCGGCACGGAGGTACGCCTCTCCAGAATTAAAGGCATCAAACGCCTCTGGTGAGAAACAAGCATCACTGAGTACGGCCCGGCGGCGCCTATGATTCATGGCGCTTTCTACTTCTGAGTTTGTAGCAGATAACCTATCCGCATCCTCTGTAGGGGGGTTATCCGGCGCCTGCCCCATATCGGCTTCTGCCTCCGTGTCCGGTCCTGGTGCCCGACTGGTGGAAGCGTGATCGGCGACATCGCCGGACATATTCCGGCGAGCGTTTTTTATGTTAAAGAAACACGGGTGTCATTATATTTTTAGAAAGACGACAACCACGGAGCGGGGTTTGTTGTACCTTTGCGCCGGCATCTCCATCCTAACCGCCTTCCTTTTTGGCCTACCTGGCCTCGGCGCCTCCTGTTGGCGCGTTGCTGCAAGGCGTCCCGAATGCCTTCCCTGTAAAAAGGCCATGTGAATATGGTGGGGGAAGTGTCTAAAAGGGGATCCTACTTTTTTGAGTTGGGACTTTTTGGTTTTTCTTACGTGCGATGTAGGGAGCAGTCCGGGATAGTCGGCCATAATGGCCACCATGGCGTCGTCGCAGCTTAACTGATAGAACTGCCGGTTTATCAGCTCCACGGAGATAATCGGATCTTCTTTGAGTCCGGAGTCGAGGGCCCGGTCTGGGTCCTCCGGTTATGGAGAAGGGCTGCAGACCTCCTTTATGGCCTTTCGCAGTTCCTATCGTAAATTGGCAAGGTGAATACTTACAACGAAAAATGCGGGAAGATGGAAGTAAGGGGATATAGCTTACCCAGCTTGGAGGATTGTACATGGAGAATCCGCCCCGTGGCATGATGCCGGTGAACTCCTCCTTCTCTCCCTTGAACAGTTCGGACAGCATTTTGGCTAATGCGGTAGCATCGCCCGGACCCTTACGCCCGTAGCGGGTGGCGTCATCCTCCCCGTTGAAACACCATAAGGGATGCCCACGATATTGAAGTGGTTGCACTCCCCGCATTATGCAAATCGACATAACTTCGGTTATTGTCAAACCTGACTGAGCCAGTGCCTTAATCCAGTTCATCAGATAGAGGACTTCTCTGTCGTCTTCCACCTGGGGGCTTCGCGGGCGCCAACTTTGGCGCTTCTTCAGAGGAGCATTGTTGAACTCAGGAAGACCCCGCCGAACAGGGTCCGGAAGGGGAACGTCCTCCATATAAAACTATTCTGAAGGCCAGTCTTCGGACGGCTTCTTCGGGGTACTGGACAGATATCCGGTATCAGCGATGCGCCATACTTCGGCTCCGCCCACTTGATAAAGTGATTCCCTCTGTGTGCGAGGGACGAGGCAAAATAGCCTTTTCCACAGCTTGAAGTGAGCCTCGCAGCCCAGGAACAACTCGCAGAGAGCAACATAGCCAGCGATGTGTAGGATGGAGGCAGGGGTGAGATTGTGTAGTTGGAGGCCGTAGAACTCCAGGAGCCCGTGGAGGAACGGATGAATTGGAAATCCGAGTCCCCTTAGTAAGTAAGGAACAAGCCAAACCCGTTCCCCCATGGAGGGACAGGGCAAGTTCTCCGCTTGCTCCCCGCCATTGTAGGTGGCGAGCCCGGCTCGAACGGTCACCATGTATGCCGGAGGAAGAAATCCTTTGGTCTGCAGTTCGACCAATCGACTATGTGGAACTGAACACCTCTCCCAATCGCCAAGCTTAGGGCTACGGGGGTGGGAGGAGGAGCTATGAAGGTTGGCCATGCTAGAATGGATCTTTCCGAAACGCGCTCTGATGGATTCTCGCTGAGGGGAGGATGGTGTGGATCGGATCTAAGAATCCCAATCCCTTTAATATACAATTTATTTATCTGGCTAGGGGGTGAATGTAAAATGCCCTGGCGCCTCGTATTCGTTCGAGAAATTGCCCTTATTGGGCGTAGAAGCCAAGAGGATCAACATTTATGGGGCCAGAGACTATTTACAAACACTTGGAAATTGGAGAAGAACCCGCCTTGCAATGCCGAAGACAATACTGCGCGTCGGACTCATCGTCATTGAAGCCTGGTTTAGGGGCTACTGAGGGAGTCCTGGATTAGGGGGTCTCCGGACAGCCGGACTGTTGGATTATGAAGATACAAGATTGAAGACTTCATCTCGTGTCCGGATGGGACTCTACTTGGCGTGGAAGGCAAGCTAGGCAATACGGATATGTGTATCTCCTCCTTTGTAACCGACCTTGTGTAACCCTAACCTCTCTGATGTCTATATAAACCAGAGGGTTTTAGTCCATAGGACAACATACAATCATGCCATAGGCTAGCTTCTAGGGTTTAGCCTCTCTGATCTCGTGGTAGATCTACTCTTGTACTACCCATATCATCAATATTAATCAAGCAGGACGTAGGGTTTTACCTCCATCAAGAGGGCCCGAACCTGGGTAAAACATTGTGTCCCCTGCCTCCTGTTACCATCCACCTTAGACGCATAGTTCGGGACCCCCTACCCAAGATCCGCCGGTTTTGACACCGACACTCACCAATAGCCTTACACCTTTCTTCATTGAACCGCCGAAGAAACTGCCTGACTGGCTTAAACTTTGGATCAATATTGAGAGTGTGCTCAGCGAGTTCTCTCGGTACACCTGGCATGTTAGAAGGTTTCCATGCAAAGATGTCCCGGTTCTCGCGGATGAACTCGATGAGCATGCTTTCCTATTTAGGCTCAAGATTAGCACTGATACTGAACTGCTTAGATGAGTCGGGGACAAAATCAACAAGCTTGGTTTCACCAACCGATTTAAACTTTAACACCAGCTCATGTTCTGTGGTTGGCTTCTTCAAAGACGTCATGTCTGTCGGGTCAACATTGTCCTTATAGAACTTCAATTCCTCTGTCGCACACACAGATTCGGCATAGGCAGCATCGCCTTCCTCACATTCCAAGGCTATCTTCCGGCACCCATGCACGGTGATAGTACCCTTATGACCCGGCATCTTAAGCTGCAGATAAACATAACAAGGTCACGCCATGAATTTGTCATAAGCTGGCCATCCAAAAAGGGCGTGATACGGGCTCTTGATTTTGACCACTTCAAAAGTTAATTTCTCAGCCCTAGAATCATGCTCATCTCCAAAGGCCACCTCCAGCTCAATCTTATCCACTGGATACACCGACTTACCAGGCACTACTCCATGGAAAACAGTGTTAGACGTCTTAAGGTTTTTATCAATCAACCCCATACGTCGAAAAGTCTCATAATAGAGGATGTTGATGCTACTGCCTCTGTCCATGAGCACCCTAGTGAATTTATATCCACCAACTTGAGGCTCCACCACTAAAGCCAAGTGACCCGGATTGTCAACCTGGGGAGGGTGATCTGCCTTACTCCACAGAATAGGCTGCTCAGACCATCTAAAATAACAAGGAACTGCCGGCTCAACAGCGTTCACAGCCCTCTTATGAAGCTTCTGGTCCCGTTTGCACAAACTGGTGGTGAACACATGATATTGTCCACTATTCAACTGCTTTGGGTTGCTCTGATATCCAGACTATTGCTGCTGCTGACCTCCCTGACCAGATTGCTGGTTATAGCCACCTTGATTTCCTTGAGAGCCTTGAAAGCCGGAATTCGAACCACCGCCCAGGCCGTGAAAACTACCGCAACCTGAGCCACTGCCTGGCCCATGATTGCCATCGAACATGTTAGAGTTTTTGAAAGCCTTCATGATTGTACAGTCCTTCCATAGGTGAGTGGATGGTTTCTGTTGAGTATCGTGCCTTGGATAGGGCTTATTTAATAACTGCTCAAGAGTGGGACCTGACCCGTCGTACCAAGGAGGTGGCTGCTACCTCTTGAGCACTGCGTTGGTTTTCCCCGAAGAGGAAGGGATGATGCAGCGAAGTAGCGTAAGTATTTCCCTCAGTTTTTGAGAACCAAGGTATCAATCCAGTAGGAGGCTACGCGTGAGTCCCTCGTACCTGCACAAAAGAAATAAATCCTCGCAACCAATGCAAATAGGGGTTGTCAATCCCTATAAGGCCACTTACGAGAGTGAGATCTGATAGATATGATAAGATAATATTTTTGGTATTTTTATGATAAAGATGCAAAGTAAAATAAAGGCAAAGTAAATAGCAAAGGAAATAACTAAGTAGTAGGAGATCAATATGATAAAGATAGACTCGGGGGCCATAGGTTTCACTAGTGCTTCTCTCAAGAGCATAAGTATTGTACGGTGGGTGAATAAATTACTGTTGAGCAATTGACAGAATTGAGCATAGTTATGAGAATATCTAGGTATGATCATGTATATAGGCATCACGTCCGAGACAAGTAGACCGACTCCTGCCTGCATCTACTACTATTACTCCACTCATCGACCGCTATCCAGCATGCATCTAGAGTATTAAGTTAAAACAGAGTAACGCCTTAAGCAAGATGACATGATGTAGAGTGATAGACTCATGCAATATGAAGAAAACCCCATCTTGTTATCCTCGATGGCAACAATACAATACAATACAATACGTGCCTTGCTGCCCCTACTATCACTGGGAAAGGACACCACAAGATTGAACCCAAAGCTAAGCACTTCTCCCATTGCAAGAAAGATCAATCTAGTAGGCTAAACCAAACTGATAATTCGAAGAGACTTGCAAAGATAACCAATCATACATAAAAGAATTCAGAGAAGATTCAAATATTATTCATAGATAGACTTGATCATAAACCCACAATTCATTGGTCTCAGCAAACACACCGCAAAAAGAAGATTACATCGAATAGTTCTCCACAAGAGAGGGGGAGAACATTGTATTGAGATCCAAAAAGAGAGAAGAAGCCATCTAGCTACTAACTATGGACCCGTAGGTCTGAGGTAAACTACTCACACTTCATCGGAGAGGCTATGGTGTTGATGTAGAAGCCCTCCGTGATCGATGCCCCCTCCGGCGGAGCTCCAGAACAGGCCCCAAGATGGGATCTCATGGATACAAAAAGTTACGGTGGTGGAATTAGGGTTTTGGCTCCATATCTGATCGTTTGGGGGTACGTGGATATATATAGGAGGAAGGAGTACGTCGGTGGAGCAACAGGGGGCCCACGAGGGTGGAGGGCGCGCCTGGTGGGGGTAGGCGCGCCCCCCTACCTCGTGGCCTCCTGTTTCTATTCTTGACGTACGGTCCAAGTCTCCTAGATCATAATCTTCCTAAAAATCATGTTCCCGAAGGTTTCATTCCGTTTGGACTCCGTTTGATAATCCTTTTCTTCGAAACCCTAAAACAGGCAAAAAAACAGCAATTCTGGGCTGGGCCTCCGGTTAATAGGTTAGTCCCAAAAATAATATAAAAGTGTATAATAAAGCCCAATAATGTTCAAAACAGTAGATAATATAGCATGGAGCAATCAAAAATTATAGATACGTTGGAGACGTATCAAGCATCCCCAAGCTTAATTCCTGATCGTCGTCGAGTAGGTAAATGATAAAAACAGAATTTTTGATGCGGAGTGCTACTTGGCATAATTTTAATGTAATTCTTCTTAATTGTGGTATGAATATTCAGATCCGAAAGATTCAAGACAAAAGTTCATATTGACATAAAAATAATAATACTTCAGGCATACTAACAAAGCAATTATGTCTTCTCAAAATAACATGGCCAAAGAAAGTTATCTCTACAAAATCATATAGTCTTGCTATGCTCTATCTTCACCACACAAAGTATTTAAATCATGCACAACCCCGATGACAAGCCAAGCAATTGTTTCATCCTTTTGACATTCTCAAAACTTTTTCAATCTTCGCGCAATACATGAGCGTGAGCCATGGACATAGCACTATAGGTGGAATAGAATGGTGGTTGTGGAGAAGACAAAAAGGGAGAAGATAGTCTCACATCAACTAGGCGTATCAACGGGCTATGGAGATGTCCATCAATAGATATGAATGTGAGTGAGTAGGGATTGCCATGTAACGGATGCACTAGAGCTATAAGTATATGAAAGCTAAAAAAGAAACTAAGTGGGTGTGCATCCAACTTGCTTGCTCATGAAGACCTAGGGCATTTTGAGGAAGCCCATCATTGGATTATACAAGCAAGTTCTATAATGAAAGATTCCTACTAGTATATGAAAGTAATAACATTAGAGACTCTCTACTATGAAGATCATGGTGCTACTTTGAAGCATAAGTGTGGTAAAAGGATAGTAACATTATCCCTTCTCTCTTTTTCTCTCTTTTTTTTATTTGGGCCTTTTCTCTCTTTTTATGGCCTCTTTTCTTTCTTTCTTTTTTATTTTTCGTCCGGAGTCTCATCCCGACTTGTGGGGGAATCATAGCCTCCATCATCCTTTCTTCACTGGGACAATGCTCCAATAATGATGATCATCACACTTTTATTTTTCTTACAACTCAACAATTACAACTCGATACTTAGAACAAATTATGACTCTATATGAATGCCTCCGGCGGTGTACCGGGATATGCAATGATGCATGAGTGACATGTATGAAAGAATTATGAATGGTGGCTTTGCCACAAATACGATGTCAACTACATGATCATGCTAAGCAATATGACAATGATGGAGTGTGTCATAATAAACGGAATGTTGGAAAGTTGCATGGCAATATATCTCGGAATGGCTATGGAAATGCCATAATAGGTAGGTATGGTGGCTGTTTTGAGGAAGGTATATGGTGGGTGTATGATACCGGTGAAAGGTGCGCGGTATTAGAGAGGCTAGCAAAGGTGGAAGGGTGAGAGTGCGTATAATCCATGGACTCAACATTAGTCATAAAGAACTCATATACTTATTGCAAAAATCTACTAGTTATCAAAGCAAAGTATTACGCGCATGCTCCTAGGGGGATAGATTGGTAGGAAAAGACCATCGCTCATCCCCGACCGCCACTCATAAGGAAGACAATCAAAAAATAAATCATGCTTCGACTTGATCATATAACGGTTCACCATACGTGCATGCTACGGGAATCACAAGCTTCAACACAAGTATTTCTCAAATTCACAACTACTCAACTAGCATGACTTTAATATCACCATCTCCATATCTCAAAACAATTATCAAGTATCAAACTTATCATAGTATCCAACACACTCATAAGAAAGTTTTATTATTAATCTTGTGTACCAAGCATATTAGGATTTTAAGCAAATTACCATGCTATTTAAGACTCTCAAAATAATCTAAGTGAAGCATGAGAGATCAATAGTTTCTATAAAACAAATCCACCACCGTGCTCTAAAAGATATAAGTGAAGCACTAGAGCAAAATTATATAACTCAAAAGATATAAGCGAAGCACATAGAGTATTCTAAAAAATTCCAAATCATATATGGCTATCTCAAAAGGTGTGTACAGCAAGGATGATTGTGGTAACTAACAAGCAAAGACTCAAATCATACAAGACGCTCCAAGCAAAACACATATCATGTGGCGAATAAAAATATAGCTCCAAGTAAATTTACCGATAGAAGTAGACGAAAGAGGGGATGCCTTCCGGGGCATCCCCAAGCTTTGGCTTTTAGGTGTCCCTAGATTATCTTGGGGGTTCCATGGGCATCCCAAATCTTAGGCTCTTGACACTCCTTGTTCCATAATCCATCAAATCTTTACCCAAAACTTGAGAACTTCACAACACAAAACTTAAAGTAGAAAATCTCGTGAGCTCCATTAGCGAAAGAAAATAAAAGACCACTTCAAGGTACTGTAAAAAACTCAATATTTATTTATATTGGTTTTATACCTACTGTATTCCAACTTCTCTATGGTTTATGAACTATTTTACTAGCCATAGATTCATCAAAATAAGCAAACAACACACGAAAAACAGAATCTGTCAAAAACAGAACAGTCTGTAGTAATCTGTAGCTAGCACAAGATCTGGGACCCCAAAAATTCTAAAATAAATTGCTGGACGTGAGGAATTTATATATTAATCATCTGCAAAAATAATTAACTAAATATAATTCTCGTGAGCGCTAAAGTTTCTGTTTTTTACAGCAAGTTCAACAAGACTTTCCCCAAGTCTTTCCAACGGTTCTACTTGGCACAAACACTAATTAAACACAACCAAAAAAGAGGCTAGATAAATTATTTATTACTAAACAGGAGAAAAAAGCAAGTAATAAAAATAAAATTGGGTGGCCTCCCAACAAGCGCTATCGTTTAACGCCCCTAGCTAGGCATAACAAGCAAGAATAGATCTAGGTATTGCCATCTTTGGTAGGCAATCCATAAGTGGCTCTCATAATAGATTCATAAGTTAATTTAATTTTCTTTCTAGGAAAGTGTTACATGCCTTTCCTTAATGGAAATTGGAATCTAATATTTCATTCCTTCATATCAATAATTACACCAATCGTTCTAAGGAAAGGTCTACCAAGAATAATAGGACATGAAGGATTGCAATCTATGTCAAGAACAATAAAATCTACGTGCACATAATTCCTATTTGCAACAATAAGAACATCATTAATTCTTCCCATATGTTTCTTAATAGTGGAATCCGCAAGGGGCAAGTTTAGAGAGCAATCATCAAAATCACGGAAACCTAACAAATCACACAAAGTCTTTGGAATCATGGAAACACTAGCACCCAAATCACATAAAGCATAGCATTCATGATCTTTAATTTTAATTTTAATAGTTGTTTCCCACTCATCATAAAGTTTTCTAGGGATAGAAACTTCCAATTCAAGTTTTTCTTCATAAGATTGCATCAAGGTATCAACGATATGTTTAGTAAACGCTTTATTTTGACTATAAGCGTGAGGAGAATTTAGCACGGATTGCAACAAGGAAATACAATAAATCAAAGAGCAATTTTCATAGTTAAATTCCTTGAAATCCATAAAAGTGGGTTTAGCAACATCTATGGTTTTAATTTCTTCAATCCCACTTTTATCAAATTTAGCATCAAGATCGACAAATTCCGAATTCTTAGAATGCCTTCTAGGTAAAGGTGGATCATATTCAGTCCCATCATTATCAAGCTTCATATTGCAAAACAAAGATTTAATAGGGGACACATCAATAACTTTTAGATCTTCATTTTTATTTTCATAGGAACTAGAAGAACACGCTCTTATAAAGGCATCTTTCTTAGCACGCTTTGCACTCATCAATGGAAATTCTCATGGCTTTGAGAGACTCATTGATATCATGCTTAGGTGGAATAGATCTAAGTTTCAAAGAATCAACATCAAGAGCAATTCTATCAACGTTCCTAGCCAAATCATCAATCTTAAGCAATTTCTCTTCAATCATAGCATTAATATTCTTTTGCGAAGTAATAAATTCTTTAATATTAGATTCAAAATCAAAGGGCATCTTATTATAATTTCCATAAGCATTGTTGTAGGAATTACCATAATTATTAGAGGAATTACTAGGATAAGGCCTAGGATTAAAATTTCCTCTATACGCGTTGTTACCAAAATTGTTCCTGCCAACAAAATTCACATCAATAGATTCATTATTATTCTCAATCAAAGTAGACAAGGGCATATCATTAGGATCAGAAGAAACACTCTTATTAGCAAATAATTTCATAAGTTCATCCATCTTTCCACTCAAAACATTAATTTCTTCTATCGCATGCACCTTTTTATTAGTAGATCTCACTACAAAAAAGAAACATCTGTGACATTTTGGGCCGAACGAAAAAAAATTATGTCATACATATGACACTTCTATGATGATAATTGTGAAAAAACCCGGTATCATCATAGATGTGATGGGCTCCTACTTCTATGACAAAAAATCATGACAGAAAATGGGCTTCTCGTCCTGGGCGGGCCGGAGATGGAGCTGCATGACATTCTTTGGGCCGTCCATGGCGGGAAAAACCGTGGTAGAAGCGAGGGGGGGGGGGAATTTCGGGGAGTTCCCGGTTACGGTGGGAGGTCAGGGGCCGAGCGATGCGTGTTTCTCTCATACACGTGCGCGCGTGTGTGCGAGGCGTTGTCTCTAACTGAACCCGAGAGAGGTGTTGGGCTCTAACTGAACCCGAGCGATTGCACTGCAGGCTACACATTACTGAACCCGAGCGATTGATCGATGGCTGTTAACTGAACCCGATCGAGCGATTCCTTCGCTACTACTGCTAACTGAAGCCGATCGATGCTGCCTCTGGGATGAACAGTGAGCGTTGTGGGGGGTTTGGATGAACAGTGAGCGGTGGTGTTGCCTCTGGATGAACAGGACCCCGTGGTGTGGTGGAGGGCTGGATGAACAGTAGACGGTGGAGGGGTGCCCGTGGAGGGGTGGTTGAACAGGAGCCCGTGGTGTGGAGGGCTGGATGAATAGTAGACGGTCGAGGGGTGCCCGTGGAGGGGTGGTTGAACAGTAGCCGGTGGAGTAGCGCGCGGTGGAGGCTAGATGAACAGGAGCCCGTGGAGGCTAGAGGAGGTCGACGGTAGCCCGTGGAGGCTGGAGGAGGTCCGTTTCCTCCGTTTTGCGGTACGCCACACCCCTCCCAATCAACAGGACCCCCGTTTCGACCGTAGGAGGTCCGTTTCCTCCGTTTTGCGGTACGCCACACCCCTCCCGATCAACAGGACCCCTGTTTCGACTATAGGAGGTCCGTTTCCTCGTTTTGCGGTACGCCAGACCCCTCCCGGTCAACAGGACCCCGTTCCGAACATAGGAGGTCCGTTTCCTCCGTTGTGCGGTACGCCAGGCCTCGTTTCCATCGCATGTTCCATCCAAGCCCTCCCGATGAACATGACCACGCATTCCGTTTCGACCCAGCCGGTTGGCTCCCATGCGTTCCCTTGCCTCCCGATGAACACGACGCATTCCGTTGCCTCCCCATGAACACGACGCATTCTGTTGCCTCCCCATGAACACGACGACGATGCTGTTTCTCCGTTCCGACCCAGCCATGTACACGAGCCCTGGCCGTACGTATGTGCGAGTAGGCGTTCGAGACCCCGCCCGTATGTACACATACATGGCCGTATTTTCTCTCTTGCACCCTGGCCGCTGTACGTACGTGTACATGCTACGTGCGCGCCTCTACTAAGACACGTACGCGCCTCTACTACGACACGTGCACGCCTCTACATCCACCAGTATATATGTACGTACACGTTCGCGACCAGAATGACAACGCTACATACGCTTCGACCAGGTGGGTCCTGACTGTCAGGCACTTCCTTGCCTGCGAAGATGTAGCTGGTGGGTCCCAGCAGTCAGGGGGGCGAATCGTTTTTTTTCCTGGACGCACTTCCTTGCGTGCGAAGATGTAGCTGGTGGGTCCCAGTAGTCAGGGGGAAACGTTTTTTTCATGAAATACAGTGGCCCGTCCGATGGGTCCTAGCTGTCAGGTGGAGGAATCATTATTTTCCGCGTAATAAGGAGGCACTTCCTTACTGCGGCCGTGGAACCAGCTGTCAGCCTCTCCACGTACAGTCCACGTCCGATGGAAGTCGTTCCTTGACCACGTTGACCACGCCGCGCCGAGAGCACCAGGGCGATGGACGACGGCGAGGCCTAGGAAGGGGGCGACGGGGAGCCGGGGAAGACGCGGCAGTGGAAGCCTGCATGGAGAGGAGTACGAGGGTTCACTGGATCGGCTGCGGTGTGAGGCTGCCGTCGCCGCGGGGCCTGTCCAGCGGTGGGAATAGTAGGGGCGGTGAGGCCTCCGCGGCAGCACAGCCGGCCACGGGAGGCAGGAGCATGTGGCACGACCGGCGCTGCTTTGGGCGGCTGGAGCAAGAAGACCAGAGGTTGAAGAAGCACTACGGCCGTTGGATGGACATCGTACGGTTACTGGAGCTAGAATCGTTCATATTGACTAAAGTTGACAAAGGCCCCCGTCCCAGTCAACTTAGTAGGCCCACAAGTCAGCCTCCCACCATGGTGGGTCCCAACTAGCAGGGGAAGTATTCATTTTTTTTGTGCGTAATAAGGAGGCACTTCCGGTGGGTCCGAGCTGACAGCGGGGGGAACGTTTTTTTCGCGAAATACGCTGGCCCGTCCGGTGGGTCCCAGCAGTCATGGGGGGAAACGTTTTTTTCGTGAAATAAGGTGGCCCGTCTGGTGGGTCCCTGCTGTCAGGTGGAGGAATAATTATTTTGCGCGTAATAAGGAGGCACTTCCTTGCGGCCGCCTGGACCCAGCTGTCAGCCTCTCCACATACAGTACTCTTCCGATGGAAGTCAGTCGTTGACCACGTTAACCACGCTGCGCCGGGAGAACCAGGGCGGTGGTCTGGACGACGGCGAGACCTAGGAAAGGGACGACACAGAGCCGGGAAAGACGCAGTAGTGGAAGCCCACGCGGAGAGGAGTGCGAGGGTTCACTGGTTAGGCTGCGGTGTGAGGCTGCCATCGCCGCAAAATAACAGGGGGTGTGGGTGAGTAGAGGGATGGCCTGGCCAGCGGTGGGAGTAGTACGGGGCGGTGAGGCCTCCGCGGCATCACAGCCGGCCACGGGAGGCAGGAGCACGCGACACGACCGGCGCCGCTTTGGGCGGCTGGAGCAAGAAGACTAGAGGTTGAAGAAGCACTACGGCCGTTGGATGGACATCGTACGATCACTGCAGCTAGAATTGTTTATATTGACTAAGTTGACAAAGCCCTTGGTACGCGTCAACTTAGTAGGCCCACAGCTCGGATTTGGCAGAGAACATATAGCCCATTTGCGATTTGTAAGAATGTACAGCCCATTTTTTAATTCTAATGGAATTTACTATAGCCCATTTACAGTTTGTTAAAAGTACAGCCCAACTTCTAGCTAGGACAATGATTAATAATTTCAAACAACCGCTCAAAACAGAATTCAAAAAAATTCCCACATTTTGATGGGATCTGAAATATTTTTATCCGAAATTTCTAGTCAGGTTAAATATAATTTCAAAATAAAGTTGTATTACTTTAAAATCCAACGAAATATTGCGCGCGCAACAAGTAATGAAATTAAAATTTTCAAATTCCAAAAATAATATATTTTTCAAACTAATTACGTGTTTGGTGCATAGTAACTGTCCAGTTATTATAATTGCATCCCATTTATTATTTCTTAAAGTCCACTTTCTTGTTAAGCCTAATGCATACCTCCTAGGAAAGTTTGCAGCCCAGCGGGGCGGAGAATAACAAGTTGACCCGGATATTGTGTACAACTGTCGGCCCAGTTGCATTGCTGATGTTGAAAAAAAGGCCTGTGTAGTACAGTACAACCTAGCATGGTTACTCAGCCCACATTCAGCGACGTCGGAAAGGCCCAAACAAGGCTTCTGTACAACTTTTTGAAGTCACTGAGCTCAATTAATAACTTAAGAAAAAAGTTAGATTACAGTGGAACCTAATTAAAAGTTGTCACGAGCAAATAAATAATTCAATGGGTCCCACTTGTGCGTGTGCGTGTGTGTGTGAGAGAGAGAGAGTGAGAGAGACTCGCCGGTGTGGCCATCTACGCCTCATAACGCCCCGACGCCCAGCTGTGGTACCCTCGCCACGGCCACGCCACCACCAGCCGGTTCATCTCGAATGAGTGAGTCGCGAACCATGCCACCACCATGAGAATGACATGTGGGCCAGCCGCATTTAAGGTCCGCATGTCATTGACTCATAGGTCGGGCACTAAGCCACTGAAGTTCAGTCCTGTGGGCCCCGAGAGGGAAATGTAACTCCTGCGGCAGGCCTTGTGGTGCTCCCGCAGTACGAGCTCGTGTCAAAACTAGAATTTGTTTCTTACTACTACCAACTAGTACTAGTAAGGTACATGTGCATTGCACGCATGAGATTCTGGTGGTTTGTGCATTATGCTTCTACATGTGGAGCTTTCTGGATTCTAACATGTGGCAAAATCTGGTGAAATGTAAGGTTAGGCAAGTTTGATTAACTTAGGTGAGTGTTTGGTTCAAGCCACACCTTAGGCAAGCCACACTAAGGCCCCACATGACATACACACAAAAAATGTGGCAAGATTCCCTTAGGCTTGCCAACTTGTGGCTCTCATTTTGAAGAACTAATAACTTTGCCTAAGCTTAGTTGTGGCAAAGTTAGTCATGAATTAAGTTCAACCATGGAGTCTTCTAGATTATACATGTGGCAGAATCTGGTGGATGATATCCAACGGCCAGTAGTGCTCGGATTTGCCATCTTTTACCATCAGATTGGCTTCATCCAACGACCAACTTTCAAAGTTTTTCACACACTATATAGGGGGTATAGATATAGATGTGCCGGTCCGTTGCAATGGATCCAAAAGTATATCTATTTAGTGGAGTGCACTCTAAACACATTATCTATTTGTTTTTCTCTAACCTTCCGTAGCCATGCAACCAAGCCACATAAGCTTCATGGGTGCCCCCCACATCATATTATTCATACTACGTTGATTGAAAAAAGATAAATCACCCAAAACAAGATCTTCCCCTTTTTTGTTCCTACGATGTTGTGCCGTGCACGTACCTAATAGTTGTATAGTGGTAGTACTAGTAATATAGTATTAGGAGTACAAACTTGGTACTAGTAGGAGTAGTACTAGTATGGAATGCTCCTAATCTATCAACGAGCCCTGTCTGACACCAAATTTCTTGGCTTTCGTGCTACAGATAGATCTTCCCCTCGTTTCTGTTTTCCAGCCCAGCGGCGGGCGGGGTGTCGGTTTGCTCAACGGTGGTCCCACATGAAAGTGAAAATGCTAGGCAACACACCTTCCCTAAGCTATGTGTCGTGCCGGACGGGCCGTGTTGTACTCCCGATTCCCGGGCGTGTGGGGGTGCGACGCGAATGCGGCAGGCCTTTTCCTTTTACCAGCAATGTGCCCGTGCGTTGTGACGGATCCAAAGTAGTAGAATAGTAGTATTTGTTCACAAACTTGAAAGAAATCACTATTGTTTTTATATACTCCTAATATATTACTCCCTCCGTGCCTAAATATTTGTCTTTTTTGAGATTTCAAATGGACTATCACATAAGGATTATATAGACATATTCTAGTGTTTCTAGCAAGATGCCCGCGCCTTGCACGAAGTTGATGCAAAAGGTAAGCACAACTTATAAATTGATGGATGGAGTACTAGTTACAGTGATGCATATAATTAAGCAAAGGGGTCGCACATGTCGGTATTGACTGGAACGAGAATGCAACCGCACAATAAGAATTAAGGCCACGATGATGCAATCGCAGTGGTGGTTACAGAAGGCAAGAAGAAATATGGATCCACGAACGTACGACCTCCTCCTCCTCAACTTAGTGCGCCGGGCCACCGACCGGCGGCTAAGGAGCTGCGGCTTTTGTGGCGAGGTCGAGGTGCTTCTCAGCAAAGGCATCCAAGGTTTCCAGCCGGTTGAGGAAGGCCAACGTCGTAGCGTCCTCACTGGCCTTGTAGATACCTATGTACACGATTTCCTCGTACACATGGATGTGTAGGTCGACGAATTCTTGCAGGGCGAGGCGCCTCGCGGCGAGCGCGACCTCCAGGTGGACATTCTTCGTGGCGTCGGCGGGTAGTCGTAGGGCCACCAGTGCTTGAAAGAGGTTCCGGCCATGGAGGCCGATTAGGGTAGCAGGCAATGAGGAGCCCGGGCGCGCGGGCTGGAGGAGTATGGCGATGTCGTCCGCGAGCTTCTTGAGGATGGTGAACTTGTTGCTGGTGGCAACGATCATCTGGTCCAACTGAGAGTCATAGTTTGCGTCGACGGCGGTCATCCACCAGCCGGTCTCCAACACCGTCTGGAGACGATCCTCGGTGCCATGCCGCAAGCCGGCGTCGTGGACCATCTGGCGTAGCCGCTAGCCGCTCACGTGCATCGCCGCCATGGGTCTGGAGTGATCTCTTTTGCGCTTAGTGTAGGTGCTTAGGCAAATGCTTAGGTGCGTACGATGTGGTAGATGCATTGGAATGGAGGGGCGCCTTTATATGAGGGCAATGAGGGCAAACTACGTTGCATTCACATCGTGCAGCCTATTTTCCTGGACCTCCTCCCATTACTTCCCCCATGCATTAATTGAAGGAGGATGCATTGGCCATTCAACATATCAGGAACCGCTACTCCCTCCCTCGTCTGCATTAAAGCCGTATCGGGAACTGCGCCGCCCGCTGTCAAATCGAATACTCCCTCCATCTACCTGAGTATTAAGTCATCTTACGAAAACCAAATAGTAAACACATAGGCGTGGTGCATTAACTCTCACATTGTTTCTTATTTTTTTTGACATAAATAGAGGAATCAACCAAGAAGAGATGTGGGGCTTGTATGCTTTATTGACTTGAGACTATCAAACATGACATGCAGTGGTCAGTTCGTTGCACAAGAACAAATACAACCCACATCAGCACACACGCATCTTATATAGCATCACATCCAATGGCTATAAAAGATGAATGAGACCAAATTATATCTCATCTAGATGAGTTCTAGCAAAACTGTAGTAATAATACTTAGTACTCCTGTGCCATGTATCATATATTAGTATCATGTAGTACTTTATTTATTTATGAGGTATCCAGATGGCACTGCACCGCCAAGAAAAGAGGGTAACATCAAAATTAGGGACTACTTTTTGAGTATGTTGGTAAGGTCCGGTCATAGTCACTTGTTGAAATCTCTAAAAAGACAAATACTCCCTCCGTCCGGAAATACTTGTCATCAAAATGGATAAAAGGAAATGTATCTAGACGTATTTTAGTTTTAGATACATCTCTTTTTATCCATTTTGATGACAGGTATTTTTGGACGAAGGGAGTAGAAAACAGAGTTGGTGATGATGGTGTGCGTGCCATCCTGCAATATAGGCCGTCAGATTTATATCTAACGGATATGAAAGAAACTATGGCAATTTTGCAAAAATATACCCACACGTCTCTCCACGTTCGCAAATAAGGCCTTCCCTCATTCAACCTTTTCTCTCACAAGATAAACTACTCATACAAATGCATCTTGAGGTGTCCATAGAATCGAAGAGAGGGATGATGTGTGTGTGTGTGCGCGCGCGCGCGATCGATAAAGAGTGCCATCGAATTTGTGTGTGCCCACGTCAAAGATATAGAGTGGCTGGCATACTAGAACGTGAGATGGGACATGTGCAGTTTGTCTCTGTGGCATGGATACCTACCTGCAGCACTTGACTATCGGTGTGTGGTGGGGGAATAGGGAGGCCCAATTAACTATAGAGGTACAATGGCTGGCATATGTGTGGAGGAGGAGAGAGGCCTACCTCATGTATTAAGGAGATCGATCTGCCTCATGTATTAAGGGAGATCGATCGGCATCCATGCATATGTGCAAGAGAGGAATAAGGTTGGGAGAGAGACAGAGCTAGAGTGTTGGAGGGGGTGGTAGTGGAGTTGCTTCTAACAAATGGTGGGATAGGCTTGCTAGACAAATGGAGGGCACTCCCGCAATATCAATAAGAGAAGAGATGGCTGCTTGTTGTCTGTGCACGTGCGTGTGAGAGACGGGTCAGTAGGCATGCACGAATGATGAGGGGGGACGATGTGGCTGTGGTAAGCAAACGTAACTACATAGGAAGATCAATCACCCTTTGTTAGAGAAAGGAGAGACATAACTTGTGAGGTACGTCGATCGATGGGGGGTAGTTAAAGTCGATCTAGGTATATGTTGGGAGATCGATCGATATACATGCATGTGTGTGTTAGAAGCAAATGAGGCACAAGGAGAAGGATAGAGAGAGAGGGATGCCTGTAGGAGGTGGTACGAGAGGCATACTATATCGAGGGGGAGGAGTGTGCGAGTACGAGAACGATGAAAAGAGTGGTGGGAGTGAGGCATGGACGGTGACAAGAGAAGAGGGGAAGCTTGTGTTTGTGCTAGGCACACCTAGCTAGAGAGGCATATCGATCGATGTGTGCCGTAAAGAAGGAGCTGGGGGGCCTACACACACCGTGGGTGAACGACCTAAAGTGAAAAGATGAATTTGTGCGATGGAGCTAGAGAATGCTGAGGGAGGGTGAGAGGGATGCGGGTGTGTGCATGCACAAGAGAAAGTTAGCGCTAGCTACAAAGATAAGAGGGTTGTGTGGGTGTAAAAGACGAATAGAGATCATATATACTTCATTATAAAAAGCGAATTCGGATATTTGAAGAATTTATCATAGTGTTTCAAACCGACGCCTGTGTGAATATATATAGCGGTGATACACATGGTGTGGTTATGAACATGTTATACTACAGTTAATATATTTTATCTCTACTCCTATAAAAAACGGAGTTGTTGATGATGGTGTGCCTGCCATCCTACATTATAGGCCGTCCGATTTATATCTGGCAGATAGCAAGCAAACTATGATGGTTGAAGTTGGCAACAATCATGATTGTAGATTCTTATTGAAATAGAGAAACGAATTCAAATTTAGTTTGAATTGCAGCGGTAGTATAGACATTTGGAATGAACTCAAATGTTGGTATGAGTAGGTTACATGCATTATACAGCAAGCGAAAAAATTTAATTGGACATAACATGGATTTATACTCCCTCCTTCCATCTATATAGGGCGTAATGAGATTTTTAAGACTGCCTTTGACTATTGACAAGATTAATAGTACATGACATGCACAATGTGAAAATTATATCATTGAAAGAACCTTTCACAGATGAATTTAACGGTGTGCTTTGTGTAAGTTGCATGTCATATATCATTGCTCTAATATTTGGTCAAAGTTAGCATCGAAAAATGCATTAGGCCCTATATAGATGGAAGGAGGGAGTAGCTTTGAATAGCATTTGTATAGTAAAGAGGGGCAAGACTCTCTCTTTGTGTGGTGTGAATAGTTTTATTTTTTTCGTTTTCTTTTTGGTTGAGGGAAGTGCGAATTGATTTGGTACGTACAAGTACAATATTACTACACATTAGGCTTGTCCCTAAAATTCAACCCGTGTCTTGTTATATCCCGAAAATTCAGATATCGTGCTCCCAAAACTAGCGCCTTCACAACCCGCGCCTTGCTATCCCGAAATTACAACGCGCGCGAAAACTCCCTCCAGCTGCCAAATCCCGACACACGAAATCCACCTTCTAACCCTGATCCAAAAGCGCCGCTATTTCAAATTGATGGGGGGTACTTTTGTAACACACCCTACATTTTGGAAAAGCGCGTCCCTAAGTCATGCTTCACCCCCTCCCATCGCCCCCTTTTCGCCATTCGAAATCCCAGGCCGCCATAACCTCTCCACTCCAGCCGCGAAACCCCACCCTCCTCGGTCTGCCACGTCACCGCTGCCCAGCCGGAGCCTCTTCCCCGATGACGTCGTCCACCGCAACAGCTCGACGTCCCTCGTCCACCTCCCCGGATGAGGATCCGTCGTCCATCTCGTCGTCCCGCCTGTTCAGCCGCCCCGTCCTCCACCTCCAAGGAGCTGCTCCGACGATCACCTCGTCTATCGCGGCTACTCCATCCCCACAGCGCCGCCTTAACCTGCTCCACCGGAACCACAACATCCTTACTGACTCCTTGGACGAAGCCGAGGCCTACTCGGCGCCACCAAAGAGGTTGTACACTCATCACATCACACCTTCTCCTTAACTCGACCTCCCGGCGCCGACGGTGCTCCATCTTGCACCCCCATGGAGCGGCTACCTTGAAGCCGGCGCCGCGGGCGACATCTCCACGGCGGCTCTCCCCCAGTACGAGGCCCCTTCGGTGGTGGCGTCCATACCAGTCGGATCTGCTGCTGCTCCGGCTCTCGCTCGATCGCTCGCTCGCCCAGCTGCTGCTGCTGCTCTCCCCCTCGCTCGTGTTGCTGCTCTGCTCCGATTAAGCCACACTTCAGTCGACTGAATCGACTTTTGGGTCAGTCGATTTTCAGGGGTTGGGGGGGCTCGCCGGAGTTAAGGAAGAACCACCTGCAGCGGGGACGGGGGCTCGCCAGAGAGGTACCCCACTATCTATCTTAGGGTTCAGGGTGGGGGTGGGGGGCCTAGAGGGCTGGCCGGGGCAGCGGTGGCGAGTTGTTTCGGGGCGGGGAGGCGGCACTGGGGCCGGCGGTTCGGCCGGTGGTGGCTGGCGGCTCAGGGGGTGCAGGTTGAAGATGAACTACAGGCCCTCCCGAAACTACATGTCAAGTGCCTCTCTGCTACCATTGCGTTCAGTTTTGACAGTAGCATTTAGATTCCACAGTTAAGTTTAGAGTCAACGGTTTTTACCTCATCTGTTGTAGTCAGGTGGTTTTTGGTGATGTTAATTTTACATCCATTTTACATCATCTATTGGAGATGCTATTAGAATCCCACTTGAGATTGACGATGTTTGTCTTGTGCTGCTTCAGCCTTGATGTCTTACGGCTCACCAGAGCTGCTCCAACGACAGAACGATCCATCACAACAGAGCAGTGCCCTGGACGCCGTCTACAGATTCCTCAGATCTTCCTCCACACCTCTGACAGTCACCTCTACCTCAACTGCTTTAGCGACCAACCCAATGATGCTGAGGTCGACATGGCTACGGCAAAGAGATTGTACACTTGTTGCATCACTTATTACTATACATTCACGTCGATCCATTAGGGCTATTTTGGTTCAACGGAAAAACGTCGATCCACTGGTTGTTACCATCACTCTAAATTTCTGCATGCTCTCCTTACATAATCTCACCATATTTTTTTGTATGCATGTCAGATATTGTACACAGTCATGTTGAACATGTAGAGAAAAAGAGAAGAGTTTTGCGCGGCAATACAATGTCATGCAGACATCGCTCCATGGTGGGTTAAATGGCAAACCCTCCCCACCCCTCTCCAGATTATAATCTAGAGGAAGATATCTGTTCTGAGGCAGATTCAGACGCCGCTGACCACTCCTATTTACCCCCCCCCCCCAAGATGTTTGCTCTACCTTGGCATGATGATGTTAGTCATATCAGGCATATATTGCCTTGCAGTGCCTACTTTTGACATCATATATGTCATCTGCTTAGTTCAGACATATTCTGTAATGCCACCTGTTTAGTTTCTATATCATATATGGGAATTATGCAGTCTCATGTCTTTTAGCCAGCCATAATATATGTGAAATGTGCAATGCCATCCTGTTTAACTAGGCATCATATATTTGAATGATATCTTGCCCATCCTTTTCTTCATTACATTTCCATTTGTCGACAATGTTTGTACATTAAACTACTCTTCATGTGAATCAGCCATTTGGGTGGGAGATGGAAAAATCTAGAGTGAAAACAAGGCCTTCAGAGCAGATAGTGCTACCTGTTGAAGCAGATCTCTTGTTGGGTCCCGATAGCTCCTCAGAGATGGATTCAGAGATAGATGACCAGTCCTATTCCCCCACTGAGGTGTATGCTCTAACTTGGCATGGTTATACTACTCATATCATGCATACGCTGTCTTGCATTGCATAGTTTAGACATCATATACACAATATTCAACACCATGTTCTTAGTTCAGACATCATATCGAATGCCCTCTGTTTAGCATATAAATCACATATGTGAATTAAATGATGTGATCATGATTACTTAGATAACATGTAGGTGAATTATGTCATGCGATCCTGTTTAGTTATTCATCATATCTTTGAATTATGTTATGCTATGCTATCCAGTTGAGATAGACATCATATATGTGAAATTATGTCATGCTATCCGTTTTAGTTAAACAATATACATGTCAACTATTTCATGCCCTCTTTTTTCCACACTATCTATTACATCTGTGTCTCATACAATGTTTGTACATTCAAGTATGTTTCCTGTTTATCAACCATTTGAATTGGAGCGGGTGATGCCAGTATCTAGCGGACTAAAAACATGGTCTTCAAATAAAACAGTGCTACCTCTTGGTGGAGATAGCACCCCGGTTGTACATGCACAAGAACCAGCCCTACCACACGTAACCCAAACTTTCGCAGATTGTACCCCTACTGCGATGGACAGAGAACCAGCTTCACCCAATCTAACCCCAACCCCAGCCGATAGTAACCCAGTTCCTATTGACACAGCACCATCTCCACCACAAAGCTCCCAAACAAGAGCAGTTAGTAAGGCAACTCCGGTGCCCAAAGGGCCAGTACTATCATGGCGAACCCCAACTCCACCAGTTAGTACGCATATTCCTGTGGAGGAAGCACAACCAGCTAGTCGTAGTTTAGCATCTATCGCATTTGATGTTGTTAAATCGTATGTGCGTATCTTCCCATCTTGGAAATATTATACTGAAGATGAAGGAAAATGCCAGTTGCAGGTGTTTGTCCAAGAGTTATGTGTAAGTAATGTTATTCATGGCAATTACTTTGCTTCGTCCCATACATCCTACCTCCATGATGGTTATAATACAGCAAATTTTCCCATTTTTCTCTATAGAGAAGGACCGATTTGGAAACTCAGGATGAGGTAACCTGTGCTAAAACCTCTGCTATCTTCAAGAATGCTTGGTGGCAGTATTAGAATTACCTGAAGAAAACGTACTTCACCGGCAAAGAAACTCGTCAAATTCCCTTACGTTCTCCTGAGACACATTTACTGGACGATGACTGGGAACGGCTTGTTCTGTACTGGTCCCAAACCAAGAATGTGGTAAGGTCTATGAGCTCATTTTCTATTTTTAAGTATTATATTCTTGCGTCTTACTGTACTCAGTTAATGTAGAACAAGTGCCTAAACCTGAAGAACAACTATTCTAATTTAAGATTCCATTGCTATCATAGTTCAAAAAAGCGCTAGGCGTTAATTGTGTGTTTTGCCACCGCCTTGCGCTTTACTGACCAAAGTGCATGCTTATGTGCAGTTATGCACAGGTTATGCGTAGTTATGCGCAATGCGTTTTGCCAACGCCTAGAGCCTAGGCGCGCTTAAGCGCTCGCTTAGGCGCGCCTTTTTTAACTATGATTGCTTTGCTCTTGTATTACTGTATTCACTCATACAAACTTATTTTTAAATTGAATGATCCAATCGAAACTCCAATGGCACAGCAGGTAAGTTCACGCATGTTTCTTTAACAGGTTTGCTCTTATCAATAGCTCTGTTGATTTCAATTTCAATTGTGTATACAGTTGACTTTCATATCATGCACATTACTAGCATCACAACAGAGCCAATAGTGTTGTTGTAAATGTAGACCCGTGGTACCCATCTGAAATCTTGTTGTGCCGTGTAGTTTCCCACGCTTTGTATTCTTTCATTGCTGCTTTGTCTTGAACTGATATGATTTGAACCGTGTCTCTATTTTGATTTGGCAAGACAATGCAGTGACCATAGGACATAGATATATGTTTGTTTCATGCTTTTATTATGTACTAGTACTTGGCAATAGAAGACTTGGTAGTTTAATCATGTCCACCTTACTAATGAACCCCGTTCACCGAAATGAGTTGCATATACTAGTACATGCTAAACTTGTTATGTGTCTGCTTGTTTCTTCTTTTAGAATGCTGACAGAATATTGGGGAAGAGTGCCTTATTAAGAAATGGTAAAGGAAGTAATGTAGATAAGGTTCAGGATAGTGACACATCCTTGTTGGTCTCCAACAAAGCTGATAAAACAGCCAAGGAAGACTATCTTGAAGATAGCGAGACAACCCCAAAGTCCTGTCTTGGTTTAGTGTTCGAGTTACTGGCCACTACCGCTTGCACAAGCTATTCAAACTCACTGTCTGAATCAGTTTGGTTTCTTGAGTCTCAACTACAAGCTGAAAGACATCAATCAGCTGTGCTGCGACAAGAAGCGGAAGGACTGTGGAAGTCCCTGGAGCATTCAGATGCATACTTTCTGGTGCAACAGCAAGCGTTGGAGGATTTTAGCGCCAAACAGGACATAGCTAATCAGCTTGCTAAGCTTATTGACAGCATGGTGGATACCTAGGATAACGTTTCTTGAGCTCTTCTGAAGTTGTTTTAGTTATGCTCTTGTTTTGCTGCCGCGTTTATTTGCACTGGTGGCCAATTTTGATGGCCAGTGTATGTAATGTGCTGCTTTGTTCCCTATATTTGCACTGGTGGCGAACTTTGATGCCCAGTGGATGTAATATGTGTAATAGCGGTAATAGGCTAGCATTAATTGATTGCTTATTTATTTCCTTATTGTCTTGTTTAGTTGTTTGCTTGTAGTCACTGTAGTTCTTTTTTTGTTTTTTTTTCTAGTGGCCACAATAGCCTATTTTGGTAACTAGGCCAAAATAATCATGGCAACACATGGACTGTTGTAACCATGGGCCTCCTGCAGGCCGTATGATCCATGGGCCTTCGTCCAGCCGTAGGATCCATCGGCCTGCTATACGGGACTTAGGGTCCATGGGCCTTCTATGGGTCGTAGGGTCCATGGGCCTTCTACGGGCCATACTATCCATGGGCCTTCTACGGGGCGTATCATCATTTCGCCAATCATGGGTCATACTATTCGTGGACCATAACGGGTTGTTAATAGGCCGTATTTGATAGCTCTATGAAAACAGCCAAACGGGTTTTTTTGACATGAAAACGGCCCAACGTATTAACGGTCCGCAATTGGGCCAGCTATAACGACGGGCTGAATTTGGCCCACAAGAAGAAAATGACAGTAACGGGCCGTATGTAACCGAATGCTGCAAATGAGCCCAAGAATCAATGGGCCCTGAGAAGGCCGAAAGATAACTTGGGCTGGAAACGGCCCAATGGAATAACGGGTCGTTAATGCGTATAAAGTGATACACTGTTCATTACGGGTCAGTTTCACCATGGGCCGTTAATGGGCCAAGAGTTACAAAGGTCCTCATATGGGCCAAAAGAAGTCATGGGCCACACATGGGCCAGAAGTTAAAACGGGCTGAATCATATTGGACGGCCCAGATGACGCTACTGGGCCTAATTTGGATAGGGCGTAACGGGTCCTGGGTTAGCGGGCTGTAAATGGGCTATATGCGAACATGCCGTTAACAGGCTTTCCGTGGGATGGCCCGCCACCTTTTGACCAAGTCAAACGGGCCGGCCTTTTCACAGGAATGGGCCTCTGTTGGGCCGTGCCATGTGTCGCCGTATCATAGGCGCCTACGGTCCAATGAGCGGATGACATCTGTCCCAATGGTGAGCCGACACGTGTTTCCTCCAGCCAATGATGATTTTACACGTGGAAAATCCCCATTGGTCGGGGCTGTTAACGGGTTATCGGATCCAAAACCCGACCCGATAGCTTAACAGCATTCCGTTACGGTGGATGCCACGTGTCCGTCACCCTTGACGAAAGCACTTTTGTGACGCGCGATTTATCGTCATGGAAGTGGACACTTCCATGATGATAATTTTGGTAATGTCATGGAACACTTCTACAACAGCACAAGTATGACTATCTTGATTCTGTCATAAATTTGTCATGGATGTACATGCATGACAAAAAACGCGACCTATTGTGACAAACACGTATCATCACGGAAGTGTATTTTTTTGTAGTGTCTTTCAGTATGCCATTGAGAATAATTAACCATAATATTATCTAGGAGTTTAGTAGCTTCTCCTAAACTGATTTCCATAAAAGTGCCTCCCGCGGCCGAATCTAAAAGATTTCTCGAAGCAAAATTCAATCCGGCATAAAAATTCTGAACAATCATCCATAAATTTAAACCATGAGTAGGGCAATTACGTATCATTAATTTCATTCTCTCCCAAGCTTGTGCAACATGTTCATGATCAAGTTGCTTAAAATTCATAATATCGTTTCTAAGAGAGATGATCGTAGCAGGAGGAAAATACTTAGAGATAAAAGCATCTTTGCACTTGTTCCATGAATCAATACTATTTTTAGGCAAAGACGAAAACCAAGCTTTAGCACGATCTCTAAGCGAAAAAGGAAATAGCTTCAATTTAACAATATCATTATCCACATTTTTCTTCTTTTGCATGTCACACAAATCAACGAAGCTATTTATATGGGTAGCGGCATCTTCACTAGGAAGGCCGGAGAACGGATCTTTCATGACAAGATTCAGTAAAGCAGCATTAATTTCACAAGATTCAGCATCGGTAAGAGGAGCAATCGGAGTGCTAATAAAATCATTGTTGTTGGTATTGGTGAAGTCACACAATTTAGTATTATCTTGAGCCATCGTGACAAGCAAGAAGACTAACACACAAGCAAACAAAAAGCAAGCGGGCAAAAAGAGGCAAAAAGGGAAAGAGAGGGAGGATAGAGAGAGAGAGGGCGAATAAAACGGCAAGGGTGAAGTGGGGGAGAGGAAAACGAGAGGCAAATGGCAAATAATGTAATGCGGGAGATAAGGTATGTGATGGGTACTTGGTATGTTGACTTTTGCGTAGACCTCCCCGGCAACGGCGCCAGAAATCCTTCTTGCTACCTCTTGAGCACTGCGTTGGTTTTCCCCGAAGAGGAAGGGGTGATGCAGCAAAGTAGCGTAAGTATTTCCCTCAGTTTTTGAGAACCAAGGTATCAATCCAGTAGGAGGCTACGTGCGAGTCCCTCGTACCTGCACAAAACAAATAAATCCTCGCAACCAACGCAAATAGGGGTTGTCAATCCCTATAAGGCCACTTACGAGAGTGAGATCTGATAGATATGGTAAGATAATATTTTTGGTATTTTTATGATAAAGATGCAAATTAAAATAAAGGCAAAGTAAATAGCAAAGGAAATAACTAAGTAGTAGGAGATCAATATGATAAAGATAGACCCGGGGGCCATAGGTTTCACTAGTGGCTTCTCTCAAGAGCATAAGTATTCTACGGTGGGTGAACAAATTACTGTTGAGCAATTGACAGAATTGAGCATAGTTATGAGAATATCTAGGTATGATCATGTATATAGGCATCACGTCCGAGACCAGTAGACCTACTCCTGCCTGCATCTACTATTATTACTCCACTCATCGACCGCTGTTCAGCATGCATCTAGAGTATTAAGTTAAAAACAGAGTAACGCCTTAAGCAAGATGACATGATGTATAGGGATAGACTCATGCAATATGAAGAAAACCCCATCTTGTTATCCTCGATGGCAACAATACAATACGTGCCTGGCTGCACCTACTGTCACTGGGAAAGGACACCGCAAGATTGAACCCAAAGCTAAGCACTTCTCCCATTGCAAGAAAGATCAATCTAGTAGGCCAAACCAAACTGATAATTCGAAGAGACTTGCAAAGATAACCAATCATACATAAAAGAATTCAGAGAAGATTCAAATATTATTCATAGATAGACTTGATCATAAACCCACAATTCATCGGTCTCAACAAACACACCGCAAAAAGAAGATTACATCGAATAGTTCTCCACAAGAGAGGGGGAGAACATTGTATTGAGATCCAAAAAGAGAGAAGAAGCCATCTAGCTACTAACTATGGACCCGTAGGTCTGAGGTAAACTACTCACACTTCATCAGAGAGGCTATGGTGTTGATGTAGAAGCCCTCCGTGATCAATGCCCCCTCCGGCGGAGCTCCGGAACAGGCCCCAAGATGGGATCTCGTGGATACATAAAGTTACGGCGGTGGAATTAGGGTTTTGGCTCCGTATCTGATCGTTTGGGGTACGTGGATATATATAGGAGGAAGGAGTACGTCGGTGGAGCAACAGGGGGCCCACGAGGGTGGAGGGTGCGCCTGGTGGGGGTAGGCGCGCCCCCCTACATCGTGGCCTCCTGTTTCTTTTCTTGACGTAGGGTCCAAGTCTCCCGGATCATAATCTTCCTAAAAATCACGTTCCCGAAGGTTTCATTCCGTTTGGACTCCGTTTGATAATCCTTTTCTTCGAAACCCTAAAACAGGCAAAAACAGCAATTCTGGGCTGGGCCTCCGGTTAATAGGTTAGTCCCAAAAATAATATAAAAGTGGATAATAAAGCCCAATAGTGTTCAAAATAGTAGATAATATAGCATGGAGCAATCAAAAATTATAGATACATTGGAGACGTATCAGTGGCCTCCCCTTACGCCGTTGATTGCTTCCCTGTGCATTGGCGTTAGCCACAAACTCCAAACTACCGTCAGCCTTACGTTTATTATTGCCTCCTTGATTCGTCGGGTTATGTTCATGACCCTTGGCATTGCCGTTCTTCTTCCCCCTCCATGTCTTCTCATTGTCAGACTCGGGATCCTTGGTACTATCGCGCTTAAGCCACCCCAGCTTCTGTTTCAGAGGCGTAAAACGGCAATTTTTCTCCAACATTAAGACTACAGAGCCGGCATCCATCTTATCAGATGAATGTATTATAGCTTTAACCCAGCGCACCCAATGGGTTGTGGACTCACCTTCCTCTTGCTTACAATTAGTCAAATACATAATTGACATGGGCTGCTTGCATGTGTCTTTGAAATTCTAAATAAACCGGGCCTTTAACTCTGCCCATGAACCAATAGAATTGGGTGGCAGCCCCTTCAACCAAGTGTGGGCCGTTCCATCCAACTTCATGGTGAAGTATTTGGCCATCGCCGCGTCACTGACCTCTAGTAGCACCATGGCCATCTCATAGCTTTCGATCCATGCCCATGGCTGTAAATCGGCCATGTAGTTAGGCACCTTTCGAGGCCCTTTGAAGTCCTTGGTCAAACGCTCATTACACAGAGCCGGCACCAAGCAAGGGACACCTCCAGTCCTTGTGGCCACGCCTGCCTCAATAGAGATCGTCGAATGAACCGCCCGCTGAGCCGCCTGCTCAACTGCCTGTTGAGCCGCTTGCTCAACCTCTCAGTGGATCCTGTCCTGATCAACCAATTAAAGATATCCATCACGCGATGGGTCATGCCCGCGCGGCTGGTCGCGGCGCCGGGCGTTGCTTGAAACGGCTGCTGAATCTATGTGCCTGCTATAACTCGGGCTTCGTCTTGGGCGAGGGGTCGAATGAATCCTGCCTCGACTATAAGAATAAGCCTCTGCTGCGCCAGAGCCATCAGAAGAAGTTCTCTGACCCTTCGGGTTTCAATCGCCGTCGGAGAGTCACCCTCTGCTGGGAGAGCCGCCAATCGCGCCGCCGCAGCGATCATGTTCTCCAAAGGGTTAGGATAATGACTTGGTGGTGTTGGTACATAATGAGGTGTAGCAGCATTCACACGAGGAGGTTCCATCACCCGTGGCTGAACCACTGCCCCAGTCCCGGGCGTTGCAACCCGATTTTCCTCCTGCAAGTTATTGGGGCCTGCCCCGAGTGTGCGGAAGAGGTTTCTAGGATCATAAATCAGAGGCAGACGGGATTGAGCCTTCTGGTGTCTTCTCCTCATGACTTCATTTGATGCGTTCCGATCCATCGTAAGCTGGAAAGCTTCTGATTGAATCTGCTGAGCTCGAGAATCTAAAGTTGCCCGCTCTGCGACCATCCTGACGGCCTCTGCTGCTAGGTTTTCCTTGGCTTGTGCCACCTCTTCACGTAACTGTGCCACTTCTGCATCATGCTGAGCCTGATCCACCAGGTTAACCACGGCAGTTAACGGGGCTGTCATCCTGTCCATGAGATCCATCAGTACCTGCGCCGGTGGGCGTGCAGGGTGTCCTGCCCCGGCCGCTACTGACCTGGAGGTTATCGCTGTCGCGGCCGTGGAGTTTTGAACGGGCTGCATGCTAGTCATGAAGATCCTTGCCCTGCTCGGTGGCTCAAAGGGGTCCAGAATACTGCTGCCATCGGAACAGCCCCCAAGACCACCGTCTTGCAATTGATACAATGAATCCGTCTCACCTGTGGACGATCCACCATCAAAGCAGATGGCCGTCTCATCGGCAGACACCGATCCTTCCGAGAACTCTCCTCCTTGGATGCATCCCACAAAGGCACGCTTCATGGAGGGCTGAGTCTGGGCGGGTCTCGCACGTTGAGTCGTCTTGATGATGTCGGTGCAGATGTCCGGCTTAGGGCCCGGCTCGCCGATCTGGCCGATGAAGACATGGATTCCGCCGAAGGGGACCCGGTACCCATACTCAATTGAGCCGACATCAGGGGCCCAGCCAGCATTGTCGATGTAGAGCTTGCCGCGACGACTCTTGGTCATTCGGCCCACAACGTATCCCTTGTGCCCTTCGAAGTTGCCCTTCAAGAACTCAAATCCACCATGCGCAGGCCCCATGGTGGGCATCAACTGTCGTGGAATTGTCACGGCAGATGTCCTAGTGAAAGGACTTAATCATGGAGGCATCGCAACTAGGATGCTTAAAGGGGTTAAACAGGACAAAGGACACGAGAGGTTTATACTGTTTCGGCCCCTTGCGGTGAAGGTAAAGGCCTAGTCCAGTTGAGGTGATATTGCTAGATTTCGATAACCAAGGAGTGAATACGCTTAACTTGGCTCTCGATCTGTTGTTTTTTTGTCCTCAACCACCGCCCGGGTCATCCTTTTATATACAGAGGCTGACGCCCGATGGCTCATAGTCCCGGTTGGCTCATAAACATTATCCGGCTCGGTCTCTAACTATTCCTGCCTTACAATACAAGTCATCTACATACGGCGGTTTATCTCTACGGGCCTTGAGCCGCCTTCGGGCCTGGGCCTTATACTAAGCCTATATGTGAACCGTCGTACAATCTTGGGCTTCATTATGGTGAGTCATCATAGGGATGACCCGGCCCCTCCTGGGCGGGTCATGCCTTATAGTTATATCCCCGACAAAGACCGAAGTTTTTTCGGAGTCCCGAATGAGATCACGGACATGACGAGGAGTCTCGAAATGGTCGAGAGGTAAAGATTCATATATTGGAATGTTACATTCGGACACTGGAATGGTTTCGGGAAGTTTGGGATAAGTTTCAAAGTACCGGAGGTTACCGGACCCCCCCCCCGGGGGGGAAGTTAATGGGCCATCATGGGCCTTAGTGGAGGAGAGAGGACCGGCCAAAGGAGATGGCATGCACCCCCCCCCCTTGCCAATCCGAATTGGACAAGGGATGGGGGCGGCGCCCCCCCCCCTTCCCTCTCCTACTCCTTCTCTCTTTCCCCCTTTACTACTCTGGAAAGGGAAAAAAAGGAAGGGGAATCCTACTAGGACTTAGGAGTCCTAGTAGGACTTCCCACACTTAGCGCGCCCCTAGGGGGGCGGCCTCCTCCTCCTCCCTCCTTTATATACGGGGGCAGGGGCACCCCAAAGTACAACCGACAATCTTTTTGCCGTGTGCGGTGCCCCCTTCACAGTTTACCACCTCGGTCATATCGTCGTAGTGCTTAGGCGAAGCCCTGCGCAGTTAAATTCATCATCATCATCGACACGCCATCGTGCGGACGAAACTCTCCCTCGTCCTCAACTAGATCAGGAGCTCGAGGGACGTCATCGTGCTGAACGTATGCAGAACACGGAGGTGCCTTACATTCGGTACTTGGATCGGTTGGATCCTGAAGACATTCGACTACATCAACCGTGTTACTAAACGCTTCCGCTTTCGGTCTATGAGGGTACGGGGACACACTCTCCCGTCTTGTTGCTATGCATCTCCTACATAGATCTTGCGTGATCGTAGGAAAAAAAATTAAATACTGCATTCCCCAACAGTGGTATCAAAGCCAGGTATATGCATGTGTATATGTTATATGCACGAGTAGAACATGAAGAGTTGTGGGCGAGAATAGTCATATTGCTTACCACCAACATCTTACTTTGATTCGACGGTATTGTTGGATGAAGTGGCCCGGACCGACATTACATGACCGCGTTCATGAGACTGGTTCTACCGACGTGCTTCGCACACAGGTGGCTGGCGGGTGTCTATTTCTCCAACTTTAGTTGAATCGAGTTTGACTATGGCCGGTCCTTGTTGAAGGTTAAAACAGCACACTTCACAAAAAATCGTTGTGGTTTTGATCCGTAGGTAAGAACGGTTCTTACTAGAAGCCCGTAGCAGCCACGTAAAACTTGCAACAACAAAGTAGAGGGCGTCTAACTTGTTTTTGCAGGGCATGTTGTGATGTGATATGGTCAAGACGTGATGAGATATAAATTGTTGTATGAGATGATCATGTTTGGTAAAAGTTATCGGCAACTGGCAGGAGCCTTATGGTTGTCCCTTTATTATATGAAATGCAATCGCCATGTAATTGCTTTACTTTATCACTAAGCAGTAGCGATAGTCGTAGAAGCAATAGTTGGCGAGACGACCACGATGCTACGATGGAGATCAAGGTGTCAAGCCGGTGACGACGGAGATCATGACGGTGCTTTGGAGATGGAGATCAAAGGCATAATATGATGATGGCCATATCATGTCACATATTTTGATTGCATGTCATGTTTATGCTTTATGCATCTAATTTTGCTTAGTATGGCGGTAGCACTATAAGATGATCCCTCACTAAATTTCAAGGTACAAGTGTTCTCCCTGAGTATGCACCGTTGCTACAGTTCGTCGTCCCGAGACACCACGTGATGATCGGGTGTGATAAGCTCTGCGTTCACATACAACGGGTGCAAGCCAGTTTTGCACGTGCAGAATACTCGGGTTAAACTTGACGAGCCTAGCATGTGCAGATATGGCCTCGGAACACTGAGACTGAAAGGTCGAACGTGAATCATATAGTAGATATGATCAACATAGTGATGTTCACCATTGAAAACTACTCCATCTCATGTGATGATCGGACATGGTTTAGTTGATATAGATCACGTTGATAACCCACAAGTATAGGGGATCACAACGGTTTTTGAGGGTAGAGTATTCAACCCAAATTTATAGATTCGACACAAGGGGAGCCAAAGAATATTTGAAGGTATTAGCAGTTGAGTTGTCAATTCAACCACACCTGGAGATTAATTATCTGCAACAAGAAATTAGTAGCAAAGTAATATGATAATTTTGATAGTAGTAGCAACAGTAACGGTAACGGTAACAATGATAGCAATAGTTTTGTAGCAAGTGTAACAGTGATGATAGCGGTAGTAACTTAGCAAGAAGAATATAAGATTCATAGACATTGGATCGGTGACTTGTTGGAAGATATTCAACATGAGACAGTTATAACCTAGGGCGATACAGCACTAGCTCTAGTTCATCGGTATAATGTAGGCATGTGTTCCATAAATAGTCATACGTGCTTATGGAAAGAACTTGCATGACATCTTTTGTCCTACCCTCCCGTAGCAGCAGGGTCCATATTGGAAACTAATGGATATTAGGGCCTCCTTTTAATAGAGAACCGGAACAAAGCATTAACACATAGTGAATACATGAACTCCTCAAACTACGGTAATCACTGGAAGAAGTCCCGGTTATTGTCACTCTGCGATTACCGAATCATAACACGTAGTAGGTTATAACTTGCAAGATCGTATCTAGAACATGGATATAATGGTGATAACATAAACAGTTCAGATCTGAAATCATGGCACCCGGGCCCAAAGTGACAAGCATTAAGCATGGCAAAGTCATAGCAACATCAATCTAAGAACATAGTGGATACTAGGGATCAAGCCCTAACAAAACTAACTCAATTACATGATGAATCTCATCCAACTCCTCACCGACCAGCGAGCCTACGAAGGAATTACTCACTCCCGGTGGGGAGCGTCATGGAATTGGCTATGGAGAAGGGTTGGTGATGACGAAGAACGAAGATCCCCCTCTCCGGAGCCCCAAACGGACTCCAGATCTGCCCTCCCGAGGAAGAACAGGGCTTGGCAGTTGCTCCGTCTCGTGGATCGCGGTAATTCTTTCTCCCTAATTTTTTCTCCAAAAATAGGATTTTATAGCGTCGGTTTCAGGGTCTGCGGGGCCATCAGGTGGGAAAAACCTACCTGGGTGCGACAGGAGAGGGGGCGCACCCTGGTGGGTTGTGCCCACCCAAGTGCCCCTCTCTGGTGGATCTTGACTCCAGAAATTCTCATTTATTATATAAAAAATCCTCGCAAAGTTTTGTTCCATTCCGAGAACTTTTATTTCTGCACAAAAACAACACCATGGTAGTTCTGCTGAAAACAGCGTCAGTCCGAGGTTAGTTTCATTCAAATCATGCAAATTAGATTCCAAAACAAGAGGAAAAGCATTAGGAAAAGTAGATACGTTGGAGATGTATCAACTCCCCCAAGCTTAAACATTTGCTTGTCCTCAAGCAATTCAGTTGATAAACTGAAAGTGAAAAATAAAAACTTTACGAACTCTTTTGCTCTTGTTTGCATAAATAAGCTTAAACAGCACCCAGATTTTCAGCCAACATTATAACTAATCATGTCGACTATAACTCCTAAAAATTATATTAACTCATATCAATGACATAATCAGCTAGCGAGTAATAATAAGACATCTCAAATGGCAACATGTTGTCAAAACAACCATGATATAATATGACAATAGTGGTATCTCGCTAGCCCTTTCTAAGACCGCAAAACATAAATGCAGAGCACCTCCAAAGTCCAAGCAGCGACTAAACATTGTAATTCATGGTAGAAAAGATCTAGTCATGATGCACCCAACATTAGCTACACACAATGCATAAGTCATGACAGCTGTGCTCTTAGGTTCTAGCGCTTGTTTTAGAAGGTAATGACACAACATAAAAGTAAATAGATAGTCCCTTCGCGGAGGGAAGCAGTGATTTGCAGAGGTGCCAGAGCTCAAGTTTTTAAAATAGAGATAAATGATATTTTGAGGCATGCACCCTTGTCATTCACTTCACGACTATCAGTTATCAATATCTCCCATGCTAAACAGGCTAGTGGCGGTTCCCAAGTGATAAAAGTAAAGGTTTTGACTCCATTGGAAGTTTTGTTTGATTATTCGAGCGATTAATTCTTTTTGTATTTTGCAGTTTGGGACTGGGCACATCCCTATTACCGCCCTTTTCTCGTGCGATGGCGAGTGAATAAACACTCGACCTAAGAATAACCCGCTTAGCATGGAAGATACCGACCACCTCATGTCGTTCCATGAACGATCCAGGTACACAAATGGATTTTTTTTAAAGTTTGTAGAGGTGGCACATGCAAATTTACTTTGGACGGCAGGGTAATACCGCATATAGGTAGATATGGTGGACTCATCTAGAATAACTTTGGGTTCAAGGTTTTTGATGTAGAAGCAGAATCCCCACTTAGTATAGGCGAAGGCTAGCAATTAGATTGAGAAGCGGCCAACTAGAGAGCAACAACGATCATGATCATGCATTATGCATAAGTAACATTGGACACTAGCATGAGTATGACTAGCAAACATGCCCGTGCGTTGCAATGGGACTTTTAAAAAATAGCTCACGGTCCTAGATCCTAATCCAATAAGCATGACTGAAGACACCCCCACCCCTGAAGTTCAAAATCTCAAAAAAAACATCTAAATATTTGATTCATCGGTATGCCCTTACATATCAGTTAGAACCTAAATAGAAGAACCTCGACACAGAAACTATTGCCAACCAATTTCCTAGCTTTACAGCAGACTGCAAAATAAACATTCACATGGATAACATTTCGGATCATGATGAATAACTTAATACAAGCATTCCCTGGATTTAGGTAAGAATCGTATCTAACGTTGTATGGCTCGTGTGTATCGGCTACATTTCGTGTTCTATACATGGTATTCATATCAATGAATATTTGAAATATGAATGCTATTAAGCAATCTAATTTGCATAAAGGAAAATCTTACAAAGCCACCACAGAATAGTTTTTTAATGTGAAGCCACCACAAAAGATGAAGACTGAAAAGTCCGAGATAACAAAAGGGTTTTTGGGTATTAACCTTTTCTGATATTTATCTCCAGCATTTTTTGAGACGCGCTGGAATGATATAGATAGGGGCTTTGGTTGCAAAATACTGCAGTAAACGGATGTCGTATATCCTAAGATTGCAAAGTACACCTCATGGTAGTAACAAACATCATTCTGAACATCTATGATCACTCGAAGGATAATATAAGCCCGTTGCATTATTTTTACTGAAAGTTAATGATGTCCTAAGGCACTATAAATTTAGGTGGGCAGCTAATAAATATGGTCAATCAGTCAACCAACAAAATTTGGTAGGTATGGCTGGTAAACTTGTATACATGTGCAATCTGGCTGGTAAACTTTGGTAGATAAATCGAATCAGACATCATTGAAATGATTCTGTTAATAACAAATATTTAATATTCAATCTGATTGCAGTGCTAACAATTACATGAGACAAGCTTAATGATAACGACAGGAACACAAACTAATGTCTGAAAATCATTATTTACAAATGAATGCACTACAAATGGGATATATACCAACACTATTAGCGACAACAACCAATGGGGAAAATAGCCATGTAAAGTGTCATATTAGTCTGTGAAGACGAAACATAATTTAGATATCTCACCATATCTTTTGGAGATCGAATGTACCAAACCTTAACATCATGTGCCAAATCTCCCTAGAGATCCTTCATAGAAATTTCTTTTTCGCTTTATTTCATCTCCTAAAACATAGCAGTATAAGAAAGTACTGAATTTCACAAATGAATCGGACGAGTAACTTGTTTTTTTCTTTATATGTTCTCCTCAATTGATTTAGAAAAAAAGAATAAATGAATAAAATTTAGATGGAAACTAACATTTCTTATCCTAAGCCATGGATGCATCATGCAGGACCAATCTGTGTAGAGTGGAGATGAAGAAAGCTCATCAGCTAACATAAAAAAATGGAGGAACTCGTATGGCGTATGGGGCCTACATGTAGTAACGTACATCCACTCTGAATCTAACATATAAAGAGCAAAGTCTCCTTACCATGAGTCGTTGGACTTACGTATGTACATAGCGGCTGCCACTCCATGGCCACCAGATCCCTACCGCTGCAGCATCGATCCCTTATCACCATGATCAAGGGTACCTAGCAGCAGTCTACATAAGGATATGTACATATCATGAAGCAATTATAATCAGCAAGCAGCAGCCTTCTCTGTGTTCTCTGTATAGATGTGTGGTAACCAAGCAGCAGCATGAACAAAATTGCAGCAGCGGGCTGCTGCTCTCCTCTCTGATCTCTCTCTATATGCAATAGTAGTATAGCAGAACATCAAAATTAGCAACGGCAGAGCAATCTCGAAAAAATAGTAGGAATATAATTACAAAGATTCTAATGTGTTTATTTTGGCATATCGGAATATTCAGTGTGTATATCTGAGTTCAACACCAGCTATAATGGCTACCAATCTTGGTTAAGTACTGATCAAGTAGCATTCGGCTGAACAAAAGCAATAAACTTCAATCTTTATGTCCAGAGAAAATTAGGAATAATAGTGAGCAAAGCACATGAACATATCTCATTATTCAAAACTTAAAGTTAACAAATCTACAATGTGCATCCTTGTGCACAACCCATCTCTAAGAAATTGTTTGGAACATCATTGATAGAAATTTATTAGCAGAATTTAAGCTATAACATCATAGGCAATACAAAGGAATTCAGATGTAAGCTGAATCTTCCTTGAACTTTCAGGCCCAGACCCATTAGTCATTAGTTTAAAGTTCAAAACTGATGATAGAATTGGACGATGGCGTACCTTGGATGGAGCACATGCCGACAGTGTTTCGGCAAACTAAGTGCAGCGGCGAGATTGAAAGCTTCGGGCGTGACTGGAACTGATGCCAGACGGTGTACAGGAGGAGTTTACCTGAGCCAATTGCACTCATCCCTTGTCCCGTACTTCCATCTGTTCACACACGAACACGTCACCGTGTACCTCCAACGTCGAGGGTGATGCACTGCAGCTCACGTCGAAGGAGACCCGCCGGAAGCGCGGTACGCAAGACAATCCGGCGTGTGCTTTTGTAGACCCAAAACCCCACACACCCGGGAGGGACCCCATCAGGGCGCGCGGCGGCTATGGGCTGCCCTAGGTCGGCCTGACCTCCCCTAGGGCCTCGAGGTTCGCTGCCCTGCAACAAGAAGAACGAACGAAGAACGAGGAGGTAGAAGAACAAGGGAGAAGGAAAGTAAAGGTAAAAGGTGTAGATAGATTTGTTCGATTGTGTGTTGTTGTTCAATCGGCCGTCACCTCTTATCTATATAAGAGGCAGATGGACTTCCTGTACAAGAAAAGGACTTGCCTTGCCGTCCAAATCATCAAAATCTAACCAAACTTGGACTTCTCACGACCTCCGGCCCGGATGTCTGGCTCTAGGCCCGGATGATCCGGCCTAGCCCAGTTTTCTGATAGCAGCTCGCTGTTTTGGCTCTAGAATCCACATACGACCTTGGATTTGGACGTTCTTTATATCAAAATCAACCGCCTCGACGATACGCACAACTTTTATGTTGAACATGTTTAGATCCGAGGCAATCTTGATGGTGTTTCGGGCCGTTTTCTAAAGTCTGTAGTAGAAAAAGCTGTCCGGACGTCCGGACTTCTACCCAGATTGTCCGGCCTCCACCCGGATCATCCGGGACTGGACCCAGATCATCTGGCTTCATCATAAACCTTTTTTTGCTTTTGGTGCTTCAATTTCCCGGATGATCCGGACCCCGGCCCGGATGATCCGGCCAAACACTGCTACAGCGCACGATTTTGCCTATAACTTTTGCATACGACCTTGGATGGGGATGATTTTTATATCAAAATCGTCCGTTTCGACGAGACGAAGAACTTTTCAGTTGTAACTTTTTCCATCAGAGGCCAGCTTGGTTAGGTTTCATGCCATTTTCTAATCTGGTGCCAATACGAACATCTCTAAGATTGTCATAACTTTTGCATCCGAGCTCCGTTTTGGACCATCTATATATTTATTCTCATCGGCTTGAAGAGAATCATCCAATGGTGACATGAAATCATGAATTTGACATCATCTCATTATAGCCTCAAGTTACTCTTTGCGACCATGCCATTTTTGAGCGTCAACACATGCCCCCCTATTTTTCGGCAAAGATAGTGTGCCAAAAAATAACTTGTACCTGTTGGTTCTAAGGACGATGTCTACACTCCATCGGCCACTTTGCATGTGCTTAGGGCGATAAATATATATCGGCCATTATTTGTTTGAATCCTTGATGCAAACTTGGGTGAAACCTTTTCAACTTCATTAACAATTCTATGATAAAGTTCCATAGATATGTATCTCAAGGCCATCCTCTAAACCATATTGTTCACCCTTTTGTTAGGACTTTGCAGATAATCAACAATAAACTTTCTCCAATCCTCACTTTTACCTGCATAAAAAATATTAGTGGCCGAAGCAGTGGACTTCAGTTCGGCCTTACCTATGTTGACGAGACTAAGCATCGGCTAATGATAGAAATGCAACACACCATGATTAACATAGTAGCCAGATGCTTCTTGTGCCAACTTTTCCGAATTGTCATGTCTAAAAATATGAACAATTTTAAAGCAACCCAAGGTAAATTTTGCATCTAGACATACCTCAAGATAAACTATAAGTGATTCGTCGAAACATTGATAACTCTTGGATATTTGTTGTACTACTCATAACGAATCACCCAAAGCCTCAATATGTATAGCACCTATAGCAAGGCAAAGCTCCAATCTGAATAACAATGCATATTCGGCTTTGATCATCGTGCAAAAATATTTTAAGCGGCATGAGGCTTCACAAAATAGCTTCATATGGAGATAAATAAACAACACCAACACCTTGGCCATTGTTAGAAATTTAACCATCAATATATAATCTCCATGGTACTAGAGAGATCAAGCTAAAAACAATATTATGCATGATGTCAATATGATGCTCAATAATAAAATCAACCATGATTTGGCCTTACGTAAGTTCTGAAAACTAACAAGCCAAAGCACACCCAATCAAAACATAAGTTCACTTTGCAATTTTGACGAATTGGTTTATGCATAATATCCTCAATGGCATCAATTTGACGAATTCCTTTGCAAGCACTTATCTCAATCTCTACTCAAACTAAGGACGGTGTTAGAGTACCACACCGGCCATTCTTACATATTTTCTTAGGGCGATAGATAAGTATCGTTCATTACCATGAGGTCCATGTAGAATTCATTCACCAAATCATGTATAGACGAAATAAACAAATGAAATAGCAATCAAATATTTCGGCCCTTTGGATTAGCAACAATGTAACTAACCATATGTATAGTAATTTGGTAATACCCTCTCATGATATAGAAAATTATGTTGCATCCATGGATCAAAATAAATCCATGGAGGGTAATTGATCATACCTAGGGATGAATTCCATGGAAAAGGCATCAACGACATGGTTGAAGAAAATGGATGATGTGCTAACCGAAGATTTTGATGTTGTGATGCGCACCTTCGGCTTAATTGTTTGTTGCTTTCATTCTTTTCCTTCTTCACTTTTATTGTACTTGTTTTGATTGACCTTCTTGGAAACCCATGCACATAATTTTTGTCTTGATTGATCTTCTTGGGAACCCATGCCATGTTCTTCTTTCTTAGCTCTTGTGCACTAAGATTTTGTAATTTCTTCTTTTGCCAATATGATAAGCCGAGTGAGCATGTCGGCTGTGATTTTGTTTCAACCAATGGCAACTCGTTTTGGGCCTTGTGCACCCTCAACCTCTTTTCTTCAGATTTGGCACTTCGACTCTCAATAATTGGTTGCTTTGTCTCATTGCCTTTAGTAGCCAATGTCAACACTTTAATTGGCTCTTACTCATTTGAGATCAAATCTGAAGTTGCACTCTTACGACCATCTCTTTTAACACGGTAAACTTGCTTGACCACCTCTTCCTTATTCCTTGAGCTCTGGACCGATTCCTTATGATTGAAACGGTCTTTAACATGTGATTGTTCAAATGTTGATCTTCTCGGAGCTGCATAATATTGGTGAGATGGTCTAAAATAAGATGGAGAATGTGCTCTTGTATCATACCTGTACCATGATGGATATGGATCTATATGAGCATAGGGAGGCATCCACGGCATTGGCATTGGCGGACCAAAATAAGGATATGAATATGTTGCATTAAAATTCTCACTTTGCCAATACCGATCCTCATATTTGCGCCTTGGGGGTGATCTTGGTTTCTTTGCATGATTTGGCCGATAAGCATTCTTCTCTTCACTCTTCTTTTGATATTTATCCAGTAGTTCAGCGAAGGTGATTTTTGATCTCTTACACTTGCGCTTATTTCGGCCTTTGTTTTCCTTTGGTTTCCTTTCATTGATCATTGGATTTGCTTGCTGCCCCCAGTCCTTGGCGTCTCCATTGTAGCTTCAATGGAATTTTTGCCCTCAAGATTATGTTCATTATGCTTTTCAACAAATTCTTTACTTGAAAATTCGATCCCATCACCTGCAGTTTTTACCTTCTCTTTAAATGGATCGGCTTGAAGCAGCCGATGCAAAAACTTTCTACCATCGGGACCAATCGGAATAGACTGGTCATCTCTTGGTGTCTCAACAAATTTCAATCGTCCTTTATCAATGGCCGATTGAACTATTTGACGGAACATGTGGCAGTCCTCAAAATTATGCTTGGACGAATCATTCAACTTACAATACATTCGTCCTTGAATAAATGGCTTGACATGGTGATCAAGAATTCTAATGTAATTATTTTTCAACAACAAATCAAAGATTTGATCACACATGTTTGAATCGAAGGTATACCTTTTGTTTTCTAGCCGATCTTGTTGTGAGAACGGCTTCAGAGTTAAGCAAACGAATGGTTCAGATTTGGCATCTTCCCGTTCAGCTATGAATTCTCTTTTGCATACTTTTTCCGATGTCCTTAAATAAGAAACTATAGTAGCATTGGTTTTGCCAAAAGATTTTAACCTTGGCTTTAAATTTCTGAAATCAAAGTAGTTAGAACATACACGTCTCAATTGAGACCATGCGTAAGCCAAGCATGAAGCAAGCAAAGCTACCCAATTAGATATGAACTTTAAATAAAGCAATGGGAAAAGTTTTGGCTGCAGTAATAAGTCACTATCGGTCTCTTGAATGGTACAATATATTGGTCGATATGCTTAGTAAAAATTTTATTGCTAACAAGTAAATTGCCCTTCTTCATTGGTCTTTGAAAATTACTTATTAGAATTTTTCTAATAGATGCATCAGCAATAAAGTTTTCACCAAATCTGGAAATAGGTAAATTACTTACTAGACATACCTCTTCAAATATGTTGGGAGAGCATGATGATTTCATATGATGAATAATATTGTGCTTTGCTTCTGGATGACTTCCCAACACCATGTCACAATTTTCTTCTTGATTTCGTGCATGATAAATTTGAAGATCTTCGTCAACCGAACTTTGTTCGGCTACTTGCTCTTGTCCTTGAAGCTTGTCAATTTCTATGGCACGAAACTCATAGGGCAGGAAGTAGGTTCCATTAACTTCAGAAAAATCAAGTATGGTTGTCTTGCTATACTTCCCATGCCCTTTCTCAACAATGTTTGCCTCTTTGGATTTGATGGATTCAAAATCTTTACTACTTGATTTGGCTTTTTCAACCGAAGCACTTTTAGTTTCCGAATCATCATTCTTTTCACCGGTTATATCAATTGGCAACACTTCTTTTATCTGAGCCAATTCTTTTTCTATTTATTTCTGGCGGTGACCGGCAAAGTTGGCTTTAAGCTTTTACTCAATTTCAGCCCACTCCGGATATGATTGCCCCCCGATGTTTTTAGATTCTTTTGGCAATGACACATGGGTGTTGCCAAAATTTTGCAGTAGTGTAGGGGGTGTATAATATGATGTAGTACTAGGTGAAGGCAGATGCATTGTTGTAAAACCATATTTTTGCTCGCCAATTTTATCAATTGGCAAAGATTCATCTTCTTGCAAAACTCTAGCTTTTATTGTGGCACAATCAGGAAATAGCCCTTTTTCATGTTATTCAAGGCAAATAGCACTAATCCTCTTATTCTGGGCTAAACTCTTCAATGCAGCCACCACTACCTCATCTTCTACAATATTTGGCACAACCGCTCCTGTAAAATTTACATTTATTCGGCTATGACCTGAAAGGTGTGAAGCCGAATTATGAGCATCTACAGTTGTGTATGGTGCCGAAAAAATACTAACATGAGGTGTAGCATATGACGGTTGAGAGTAACTGGCCGAATAGCTAGCAGTAGCATGGCCAATTCTCTCATTCATCGGCATGGTTGGATTAGTATATTGCACATTACTTGCCGATGAATAAAAGTGTGAAACACTTTCTTGCATGGCATTGGAAATTCTAACATGAGGTGTTTCAAATTGATTAACCAAACCCATCATGTTGTTCATCGGCATATGGATTTGTGGGGTTGCCGATGCATAAGAGTTTGGATACTTATGTTGTACATTGCTAAAATCATAAGAATTTGAAGCATGAAGATTGTTTTGCATCGGCTCTTGCGCATAATTAGATGCATGATTGATAAAACTAGGGCTAGCTGATACATTATGCTCATTAGGTGATCCAGCAACAACATATGGATTATTTGCATCTACAAAGGGAAATTGGGTATTCATATTACCTTTGTAGATTACAGCAACTTGATGACGATCTCTTCGTAGCAAGAACGGGTTGGAGACCGTTCAAAGCTTCGTCCCCAGCGGAGTCGCCAAAAAGTGTGTTCACACACGAACACGTCACCGTGTACCTCCAACGTTGAGGGTGATGCACCACAGCTCACGTCGAAGGAGACCCGCCGGAAGCATGGTACGCAAGACAATCCGGTGGGTGCTTTTGTAGACCCGAAACCCCACACACCCGGGAGGGACCCCGTCAGGGCGCGCGGCGGCTATGGGCTGCCCTAGGTCGGCCTGACCGCCCCTAGGGCCTCGAGGTTCGCCGCCCTGCAACAAGAAGAACGAACGAAGAACGAGGAGGAAGAAGAACAAGTGAGAAGGAAAAGTAAAGGCAAAAGGTGTAGATAGATTTGTTCGATTGTGTGTTGTTGTTCAATCGGCCGTCACATCTTATCTATATAAGAGGTGGATGGACTTCCCGTACAAGAAAAGGACTTGCCTTGCCGTCCAAATCATCAAAATCTAACCAAACTCTGACTTCTCACGACCTCCGGCCCGGATGTCCGGCTCTAGGCCCGGATGATCCGGCCTAGCCCAGTTTTGTGATAGCAGCTCACTGTTTTGGCTCTAGAATCCACATACGACCTCGGATTTGGACTTTTTATATCAAAACTAACCGCCTCAACGAGACGCACAACTTTCATGTGCAACACTTTTCGATCCGAGGCCATCTTGATGGTGTTTCGGGCCGTTTTCTAAAGTCTGTAGTAGAAAAAGCTATCTGGATGTCCGGATTTCTACCCGGATTGTCCGGCCTCCACCCGGATCATCTGGGACTGGACCCAGATCATCCGGCTTCATCGTAAACCTTTTTGTTCTTTCGGTGCTTCAATTTCCCGGATGATCCGGACCCCGGCCCGGATGATCCGGCCAAACACTGCTGCAGCGCACGATTTTGCCTGTAACTTTTGCATACGACCTCGGATGGGGACGGTTTTATATCAAAATCGTCCATTTCAACGAGACGAAGAACTTTGCAGTCGTAACTTTTTCCATCAGAGGCCCTCTTGGTTAGGTTTGATGCCATTTCCTAATCTGGTGCCAATACGAACATCTCTAAGATTGTCATAACTTTTGCATCTGAGCTCCGTTTTGGACCATCTATATATTTATTCTCATCGGCTTGAAGAGAGTCATCCAATGGTGACATGAAATCATGAATTTGACATCATCTCATTATAGCCTCAAGTTACTCTTTGCGACCATGCCATTTTTGAGCGTCAACACCATCTTGTTGAGTCATCACAGCTATTGTTCTCATGTTCGCATCTATTGCATCACGCAGCCATGCAAATCATATCAGAACAAATGTAACAATCAATGATTTAATTAGCATGGCACAAAGATTCAGATCGACCCATAATCAATATGTCACGGCATGCATGTATCATGAAGATGAATCAAGCAAGGATACATTACATACCTCGAACTCCGCCGCGGCGGAATCCATCTGCCCGAGCATAGTTATCGTCGTTGGTCGCTCTGTGCTTGTCCTGCGCACTTGAGACGGTCACCGTCTACGTAGAGGCAGCCCACACCGTATGGAAGAATCGAGACAGAGAAATTGTACAACGAGAAAAGATTTTCAGGCACACCTTGGCCCAGGGTGGATGGCCATTGACTCGCTTGTCCTCCGCGTCCGGCAAGGCCTATTACGTCTTCCCGGCATGGCGGTGAGCGGCAGGGGAGGAGGCCCGTGGTGGCTTGACGTCGCGTGCGGGCCGTGCATCACCTTCTGCTTCTTCATCTTCCCCATGAACCCCACCATCACCCCTCCTACTCTCTCTCCTAGGAAATCCGCCTCAAATCCCATGGATTCCTAGCGGGGATCACTCGAATCGACCGCTGGTTGCTTTTGGTGCCACGGGCTTGAAGATTGTAGGCGGATTGGGTGTCGGCGGGCTTGAAGATTGCAGGTGGTTGGAGACCGAGAAGGCTCAGGGTGGCGCAGGAGAAGATTGGGGCAGATGGAGAGGGGAAGGAGATAGAATTGCAAAGGGTCGGGGAAGAAGATCGGCCGTGCGTGGGGGCGGCGGCGGTGGCACCGTGCTTGTAGGCATCGAGGTGGAGAGCCCGTGTTGGTTTATTTCTTTTTATAAATCTGCTCCCTTGTGCGTCTGCCAAGCTCACAAACGAAATGTTCTTTTCTCCATTGACCACTTAAATTAGTACCGCCGGTTAATTACCTGAAACGGCAGGGAATATTTTGTAAAAACACCATGACGGTGAAAAGCGTAAATTCACGGGAAGAAGTGTATTGTGACGGTGAACCCACGGAGTCAATCCATGTTTTATTATTAGGTAAATATATGAACACCATGAACATAAATATCATAGAGGCTATGTTGGTTTTGATTCAACTACATGCATGAACATGTGCCAAGTCAAGCCACTCGAACATTCAGAGGAGGATACCATATCATCATACTACATCACAATCATTTTAACGCAAATGTTGATATCCAAGATAAATCATTATTCACTCCCAGCTACTTATGCATGGCATGAGAAACTATAATCTATAATTTTCATTGCAAACATGTTTAATCATAATGGGCTGAATCATGGATACTAGGTTAAACATATTTACACAAACAGAACAAGTCGAGTTCATACCAATTTCTCTATGTGACGGCCAGCTCATCAAATGTCGTCATTATTGCCTTCCACTTGCACGACCGAACGATGTGAAAATAATAGTAGTGCGAGGGTGTCATGGACTAAGCTGGAATCTGTAAAACATTTTATTCAATAGGAAAAGACAAGGTAAAATGGGCTCTTTATTAGTTCGACAATTATTCATATGAGAGCCACTCAACATTTTCATTGTGGTCTTCTCCTTGGTATAGCTCAAATAAAAGGAAAAGAAGTTCAGAGAAACACACTGAAATATTTTTGGAGTTTGGGGTTTTCTTGAACAAGCAAATAAAAGGGAAAAGTAAAACGAGAAAAACTATTTACACGGGAAAGCCCCAAAAAGCAAAAGAAGAACAAGGAAATCTTTTTGGGTTTTCTTTTTAATATTATGGCTAAGCATAGAAAGTAAATTAGCTACAACTAATTTTTTTTGTTTTTCTGAAGTTTTTCAAACACACAAGAAGAAAGCAAGAAAAATAAATCTAAGCATGGATGATACAATGAAAAAGTGTGAACACCACCAAGATGAATAAGTGGACATGAATGTAATGTCGGTGAGAAACACGTACTCCCCCAAGATTAGGCTTTTGGCCTAACTTGGTAATCGATCAGTAGCCTGGATGGTAGTAGGGGTACTGAGGAGCGGGCATCCACTGAACCCACTGCGGAGGCTCCTCCTGTGCTGCCTCCGCAGCAGCCTGAGCATTCCGATAGGCGATGATGTCTGCAGGCATGATCTTATATCCACCCCTAGCAACAGAATCAAAGAAAGCAGGGGCAGGCAATGGAATAATATCACGAGTTTCAACACTAAAGACCAGGTTATAAGGAATATGAATGTTAGGATAATCTCGTGCAAGAAAATGATGATGTTCCATGGCTACATGGTCTAAGTAAACCTTGGTCAGAGGGTAATCATGAGGGCGTATCCCAACATTAAGTGGGCCGCCAAGCGAGTAGCATAAATCCCACCATGGATTTCACCCTGAGATTTATTAAGATGGAGGCGACGAGCCACAATAGCTCCCAAGCTATAAGTGTTGTCGCCCTCTAAAGCACGACGCAAAACAACAAGATCTGGTGAGCTGAGCGCTCCCACCTTCTCCCTAGCAAGCAAGCATTTTGCAATGAAAAGTGCAAAGTAATGAACAGCAGGAAAATGCAAGCCAGTGGTAGTGGTAGCTGACACCCCTCTCTCATCTCCCACTGTCAAAGTGCAATAAAAGGCCTCAAACCCAGTCGGCCTAGGCTCGGCCAAGCTCCCATCAGAGGGGATCATGCATATGTTACAAAATTCAGTGAGTGGTATCTGATGGTTTTCAGCATATAAATCAAAGCTAACTTTAGGAGGATTATTCTTGGGCAGGAAAGTAAAGCTATGAACAAAGATATTTGTGAGGATTTGGTGTTGTTCACACTCATCTGCGATGAAGTCAGTGAGGCCGGCATTAGCAACATATTGCATGAACTCCTGAAGGATTCCAGCCTCTTCTAGGAACGGGGTGTGCGGCCACTCACACGGCCGTACCTCCGCCAACCTTCGAGGACGGAGATCACTATCAGATGACTCCCCAATAACACCCTTGGAATTCTTCTTAGATCCATACTTCCTAAAGATATTCATGGTTTTCCTAAGAACAAAATTCTGAAATTTATTAGCCCACAAAATTTTCTCAACAGAAGTTCACAAAAATGATACCAACTACTCATAGGGATACATAGAGGCCATAGCAAGCATTCAAACTATTTAGAACACTAAGAATTTAACATGCAAGCACATCTACAGCAGCACCAAGAGTAGCTAATTATTCAAAATATAAACCACTAAAACAAAAAACTAATTTGACAAACGGTGGAGTAACATACCAAGCAACAATTCCCCGAAACAGTTTCAGAAACGGAGCTTCGAGCAAAGAGATCGAAATCCACGGGTTTGAGAGTAAGAACACGGGAGAGAGAGCAATGGAGATTTTTTTTCTAGAGGTAGGTGATGATGTGGTGTAAAGAGAAAAGTGAGGGGGCCCACGTGGGGACCACAACCCACCAGGGCGCGCCTGGGGGTCCTGGCGCACCCAGGTGGGTTGTGCCCACCTGGTGCATCTCCCTCTGATGTTATTTGCACCAAAAATTCTTAAATATTCAAAAAAATCGTATTAAATTTTTAGGGCATTCTGAGAACTTTTATTTTTGGGTCATTTTTTATTGCACGGGAAAATCAGAAAACAGACAAAACATGGTATTTTATTTTATTTAACTAATAAAAACAGAGAATAAGAAGTGGGGACAGAATGTGGTGCTTACTAAATTCATCAACTTCATGCCATTCAAAAATGATCCATTAATAAGGTTGATCAAGTCTTATTAACACCACTTTCGATTAGCATGAAACCAAAGAACTTTCGTAAATCACTAGGTTAGCTCAATGGGGATATGAATGTCCCCAACAATAAGCATTTCATATTTATTTTTGACAGTAGGTAGAGGTATTTGAAAACTTCCAATAGTGATTGTCAGAGATTTTTCAATAACATTAATACCATTCACTTGGAATTATTTCTTCAGAAAGTGCACCGACTGCTCGTTACCATTGATATGAAAAGTGACCTTGCTTTTATTGCAATCAATAACAGCCCATGTAGTATTCAAGAAGGGTCTACCAAGGATAATCGCCATGTTGTCGTCCTCAGGCATCTCAAGTATAACAAAGTCAGTCAAAATAGTAACATTAGCAACAACAATGGGCACATCCTCACAGATACCGATAGGTATGGCAGTTGATTTGTCAGCCATTTGCAAAGATATTTCAGTAGGTGTGAGTTTATTCAAATCAAGTCTTTTATATAAAGAGAAAGGCATAACACTAACACCAGCTCCTAAATCACACAAAGCGGTTTTCACATAATTCATTTTGCTAGAGCAAGGTATAGTTGGTATTCCCGGATCTCCAAGTTTTTTAGGAACTCCATCTTTAAAAGTATAGTTAGCAAGCATAGTGGAGATTTTAGCTTCCAGTATTTTTCTCTTATTTGTGATGATGTCTTTCATATACTTTGCATAAGGAGGCATTTTCAAGATATCGGTCAAGCGAGTACGCAAAAAGACTGGCCTCAGCATTTCAGCAAAGCGTTCAAATTCTTCATCATCATTCTTCTTCGTTGACTTACGTGGAAAAGGCATAGGTTATTGAACCCACGGTTCTCTTTCTTTACCGTGTTTTCTAGCAACAAAGTCTCTTTTGTCATACCTTTTATTCTTAGGTTGTGGGTTATCAAGATCAACAGGTGGTTCTATCTCAACATCATTATCTGATTCTTTATTATTTGGTTGAGTATCTTCATGAACATCAGCATTATATTTTTCATTATCACTATGTGAGTGTTCATTACCAGATTGAGTTTCAGCATCTGAGATAGAAGTTTCATTATCATTATCAGGAGGTTTCTCTATTTCAGGTTCACTAGGAGCATGCAAAGTCCTATCATTCTTCTTTTCCTTTTTCTTTTTAGAAGAACTAGGTGCACTAGTGTTGGCTCTTTGTGAATCTTTGTCGGGGCCGGATTTCCGGGACATAAATCCCAGTAAACAACCCTTGTGTCATCACCAGCCCCAGGACTACTGTTGCTGGTGGACATTTCCTTGATATAGAATTCCAAGAAAATTATAAGAGATTGGATACAAGACCACAAAGGTCCAATGAATATAACAAGGATCTCTAGTGGTGGATGACGGAAGCGACTCGTGGATCTCCAATGTTGATGGGACTCCATTCCCACGGGAACAGCTGACCTGGATAACTCCTATCTCGCGAGGCTACTATCTCCGAATCCTAGGTTGCGAGGTGTCTTTGTAGTTCTCGTCTCTGAGTCATGATCTGGCCAAGACAATAGCCAGGGACAAGCCAGTGAGTACGTTTGAATGTACTCGCAAACATCAAGAACAAAAGATATAGAGGATGCATATGCTCATGATGAATTAAATTATACGCATGTGCAGACTGAGAATTCAAAGCATGGCATGAAAAATATTCATACGGTGCGGAAGGATAAATAAGTAATGTTATTAGTAAATCAAAGAAATGAAACGGAACGTCGAGCGTTAGACCGCCCAAGAAATTCCGAGAGAAATGCCAAACAGGCGTCTAAAAGAGAATCGGGCGAGACAGGACGGCCCGAGAACTCAAGCGACACCACGAGGGGTCTTGAAAATACACGCCACAGTCGGGTGTCTGAAGCGATGCCTCATAAAGGGCTTATAAGAAAATAACTTGAGCATTCAGGTGGACTAGCCATCCCAAGAGATGCTCACAGTTGCACATAAGAGGAAACGGTTAGTCCACAACAATATTCATGTCAACAATAATATTCATAACGGCACCAGCAGTGATAGTAATTACCCTGCAGGACGAACCATGATCAATTTAATTATTTCCTCTGGAGACTGACACTAAGACCGACACTTGACCAACCCAGACTGTAGTCCTTAACCATGGACACGGCTATTCGAATAGATATAACTCTGCAGAGGGTGTACTCTTTACCCACAAGTAAAGGATTTCTTTAGTCAACCCTGAGACTTTGACTAATTCCGATTACGGTCTTTGGGATGAAAACACACCTGACCCACACATACCAGCTTTAATCCATCAAGCCAGGGATCACCCAAAACAATGATAAAGTAAAACTCTAAGTGGGAAGGCCTCATCCAACGGCCTCCTACAGCATGAACATTCAGCTTCGGTCCCAGACCGGCCATTCATGCCCCCGGACCAAGTGACATGACTACTGGGGCCAATAGTATCATTTCCTATGGCCTCTCTGTATGGTGTGTGTAGGAAAGGGGTTATCAACTTACTGAACCATACCCTACCTTTGGCAGGGACATGTGGTAGCACGAATCAAGTATGGGGGTTACCGGAACAAGACTTGATCTAAGGTCAACTCAGGAGGTGTAAGTTTCCCTGCAATGGTTAGCACAATACAATTCCTTGGCAGTACCCAACAGGGTCACCACTGGTATGTCTCAACATACCCTCACTGATCATTCTCATTACAACGAGATTTCAGTCTCACAGTCACTTTTCTCGTGGCTGATTCATCCTGCAAATTAACCTGGACCAACACAGGCATATACCGTACATGAAAATAGTCGTACTCACTCATACTTCATGTTTAAATGGAGATATAATACCATCAAGGGGAATCATGCATGTATGACCAATACTATGCAAATTTCATATGAGTTGAATATATTCATAATTCAATTCTACATGCAAACAAACACTATGCATTCACCATATCATGTGTTCAAGATGCTTACCTTGAGCATGCAGAGATGTTGGGTGCACTCCAAAACTTGAAAATCATATCTCCCCTCCATTTCCTATTTTCAAAATATTTTTATTACCACATAATTCAAAACAGTACATAAAAGTTGTTTGGAAATTTGTGAAATAAATACTAAAATAAACTAGATGAAATTTGAGAGATAACAGAAAAAGAATCAAGTCATTTGAAGTTTATATGATTTTCCTATGGATTTATTAAGCTGGAATATTAAAGGAAAATGGACTATTTAGTAGATCCAGCAAAAACCAGGACTAGGAAAAATGTTCACCATATCTGGATAAATAGAGCATGATTTTAGGAGTAGGCAGAAATTTGAATCATCAAATTTGGATGTGAAATGGATGTTGTGGATTTATTTGAAATCTTCTGCAAAAGAAAAAGAGAATAGATATTACTGTGATGGGCTGAGCAGAAACGCGCCCTAGGCGTGCTATAGCCGCCCGGCGGTACTGGGCCAAGCCCAACCGCTCGACCGCGCGGGAGGGCTGCGACGTCGAAGTCACACTCGCCATAATACGCTTTCCCCGCGGGAAAGCAACTTCAACGGAACATGTCTCCACTTGAGGAGAGGTGGCTGTAACACCCCAAAATTTTAACCTTGATTTATTAATTAAAAATTTTGCCAGGAAATTAAATTTTTCTTTTCTGGTTTTACCTTTTAATTTTAGATCACCCTGTCCCTCTGAACTTTTTCGAGTTTTGCCTTCTAGGTGGAAACCTTTCAAAAATATTGTTGGACTTGTATATCTTCCCAATACCATTTCCTTTTATCAGTCGAATTATTTCTACAATTATTTTTTTCTGAGCTTTATTTCTTTAAAAATGGTTTCTCATAAGTTTTAGAGCCTCTTTTGCACTACAACCTTTTGATAAATTTATTTAAAAATTCCACCAAAATTTGGGGATGTTAATTGTAGTGTATAATTCAACTTTATGCAAAAACCCATTGGTGTTCTTTGGAAAATTTGAGCAAACCATCCTCATCTTCATTCTGGTCCAGTTTGATGATTTATACTACAACCATATTTTATCTTGCTCTTGTTGCCTTGGGATTTGTCCTGCTTGAAGTACACCTTACCAAACCCTTAAGTCCAGGATTTGGGAACCATTTGAATATTTTTGGTCCATGCATTAATGACCTTTATTTTCTGTCCAGATTTGGTTTTCTCATAAACTTGCACTAACAAGTTTCTGGTTTTGCCAAACTAACCTTGCCACCATCACCTACATCTAAAGAGACTCTGATCTGGAGATTTTGGACACCAGAAGGGATGCCCAGATGCCCATGGCATTCTGTCGAGCACCTTGAGTGCATGGCCAGTTTTGGCATAGTCTCTAGTTTACATTGTGGACTTGATCCCCTGACCCAGCAGCCATGTCCACTAATCTCCTAGCTACCTCTAACCTAACCCTATTGATTTCCATCCTCATCCTAGCCCTCTAACTTGCTTTGGCATTTTGCCGAGCACATGGCGTGCGTGCTCTGGGCGCGGCCAGAGCGCGCGTTTTGCACGTGTGTGCGCCCGAGCCGCCGCGTTCGCTCATCCCCGCGCCCCTGGCCTTTGCTCGCCCGCAGGGCCACGCCATGTCCTCATCCGCTCATCAGAACCATCGAAGCCACCCCTGGAGCCCCGCGGCGCCACCGTCAGGTCGGCCATGGCAGCTAGCGGACGGCCGTAGCAGGCTCCTGCCATGGATGGCTCCGCCCGAGCCATAGTCGCGCGCCAGCTCGCCCCTGAACAGCCCGAGCTCATCCATTCGCTCCTCCAAGCCGCCCCCTGCATCGTCACGTCGTCTACGGCTATAGAAGCAACTCACCGTCGATCTTATCCCCGGCCGCCGCGGAACCGACCTAGTTACGCTATAAATAGGAACCCTGAGCTCGTCCAGACCTTCAGGCGACCTCAGGCCATCCCTCTAGAGCCCCACAGCCAGCAATCGACGGAGGGAGGCCTTCTTCCTCATCTCTGGCCAGTTCGGCCGCCGCCACGCTCCGGTGCCGTGCGTCGTGAGCAGAGCCTCCCCTGTCCTTCCAGCGCCACCGTCTGGCTCCCCTCGACCGTGCGGAGCCACCCAACACCTCAGCCTCGACCGGGAGCCACCATAGCCCAAGCCCCCAATTGTTCCCCAAGATGCCGCCCACCGCAGAGCTCGCCGCCGGCGACCCCCTTCGTCCCCACGACCCTCTCAACCACCGGGAGGATCGTCCTAGTGCGGTGAACCTGTTCCCGCCGTCGGAGCCCTGCGAGGAGCCGCCAATCGCCGACGTTGGTCGCCGGAGCTCCACCTCCGCTCGGACAGAGGAGGAAGGAGGCGCGAGCGACTGGTCAAACCTGACCAGTGGGCCCAAGGGACCCACTGTCAGTGACCCACGAGTTGACCCGCGCTGGCTTAAGTGGAAACGTATTCCACCGAATATGCCTTCGCTAGGGGAAAGCGTAAGCCCCTGAACCGTTTTCCTTTTCTATTTTTTATTAAAACAGAATTTTGACTAAACTTTGACTGGCTATAACTTTTAAAATACAAGTCCAATTGATTTGATTCATTTTTTGTTGTTTCTCAAATTTTGTCTAGTTTATTTTCATATTTATTTGAAAATTTTACAAACAACATTTTTGTACTGTTTTGAAACAATGTGTTAATTTAAATTTTCTTGAAATAGGACTTTTGAAGAAGGAAGCAACTTTCAAAAAGTGCACCCCACTTACATACTCTTGAAGGCAAGCATTCTGAACCCCGGCAGAATATTTGTTGTGTGTCGTTTGATGCAAATACGACACCACCTCGACACGAAGTATTCGGTATTTTATGTGGTGCTATGATCATATTCATGAGTGCATAATGATGATTCCTTGCTGTTGGGATTTTGATATGCTGCTGATAGTAATCACCCTCGTATGCCTTTCATGCCTACCAGAAGGAATCCGGGAAAGTCTCTGTCTTGGGTAGACACGAGCTTGTCTCTAGTTCTTCGTCGAGACGGTTATGTCCGGTAAGGCATGGTGAGGTTTGATGAGTGGTGATTCTGTCTGATTGGCGTGAAATATATTTCTTATGCTTACAATGCAGGAAATGCTTTAACCTCCTGAGTCGACCATAGATCGAGTCTTGTTCCAGTAACCCCCATACTTGTTTCGTACTACCACTTGTCCCTGCCATAGGTAGGGTACGGTTCAGTAAGTTGTAACCCCTTCCTAGCACACATCGTACAGAGAGGCCATGGTGGAAGATACCAGTTGCATCCGGTAGGCATGCCACCTGGTCCGGGGGCATGGGTGTTTCCGGTTGGAGCCGAGGGGGTAGCTCCCCTAGTTTGCGCGCGTTATAAATTTTGTGATCCCATGCTAGTTGAGGTTGTAGCCTTCCCACTTAGAGTTTCTCTTAACGGGTGTCGTGGGTGATTCCAGACACCGGTAAGTTGGGCTAGTGTGTGCGGTCAGGTGTGTTTTCAATTAAAAGACCGTAGACGAAATTAGTCCCGATGGACTAAAGGAATCCGTTACTCGTGGGTAAAGAGTACACCCTCTACAGAGATTATATCTATTCGAATAGCCGTGTCCATGGTTAAGGACTACAGTCTGGGATGGGTCAAGTGTCGGTCTTAGTGTCGGTCTTCGGAGGAAAAATTGCTAAACCAGAACATGGATCATGACTTGTGACTCATGATGATTATGATTACTATTATTATGGACTAACCATTTACATTATTTGAATTATTGAGTATTCCTGGAATGGTTCTACCTCCTAGATATTCACTATGATTATTCTCTTATAAGCCCTTTATGTAGTGTCACCCAGACGCCCGACTGTGGCATGCTTGTTATTTAAATTACTTATAAGCCCTTTATGTGGTGTCTCCCAGACACCCCACTGTGGCATGCTTGTTATTTAAATTCCTTATAAGCCCTTTATGTGGCGTCGCACAGACGCCCGACTGTGGCATGCTTGTTATTTCTTTTATTTATAAGCCCTTTATGTGGTGTCGCTCAGACGCCCGACTGAGGCATGCTTTATATTATTATCGTTTCGAGGCGTCGCTTCAGACACCCGATCGGTGCATTCTATTTCTACTCCCTTATTGCATATCCATGTTGTATATGAATAACCTGCTTGCGTGCATCATGGATTTTTATTTTGTGACTGACGTTGTGATCATAGAATATTTCAGAGCATGATTATCATTTGTTATATTATACCTGTGTTCATAATGTTTGCGAGTACATTCAAAGTACTCACTGGATTGTCCCTGGCTATTTTCTTGGCCAGATTTCTTGCATGGAGAGGGGCGTTGCGATGACAGCCCCGGAACCTACGCAATGGTGATAGCAGCCTCGCGAAGATAGGAGTTATCCAGGTCAGTTGTTCCTGTGGGAAATGGAGTCCCATAGACGTTCATGAACCACAAACCGCTTCCGCCATCAGCCACTAGAAACCTTGTGTTCTACTCATAGGCCAGAATGGTCTTGTACTACATATTTTGTATTTTGCTTGGAATTTCTGTATCAAGTTGGTGCCTCATCAGCTAACAGTAATCCTGGGGCTGGTGAGCATAAGGACCGATTTTCTGGGAAAATGATATCCTGAAATTCCGATCCTGACAACCTTGGTATCAGAGCTAGGCTGACCATTGGCTAATCCTATCTTCGCCAGGTCAATAAACCTAGGTTAATCAACCCACCAGACCTTAACCTAACCCCGGCCAAGCTTCTCGTGTAAGATAGCCACACAGTGACCCCGACACCTTTTGGCAGTCGGTGCCCAACCTATCAGCCTAGCTTGCCGATCACGCGCCAGTGACCGACACCTAAATTGTCTCTTTTGCAAGCATGCGAAGGAAGACTTCGTTCCCTTGTTCTATAAAAAGGGCACGCTAGCCCCAACCCAACACTGCACAGCCTCTACGCAAAAATCAAGCCAAGATGCCTGGCCCCATTGTTCACAATGAGACCACAGCAACCAACCTCAGAGGTTTTGTGACCGTGCTAGCAAACCTCACCCGCCGTGCCTTTGCATTAGAAGAGACCCTAGAATATGTTGTGTACCAAGGGCCCATGAGCGGTGAGAGCCGTCAATTCTGGGCCACTGTGCACGTCTATGGTAGGGGTCTATCGCCAGAATGCCCCTACAGGTTCACCGGAAGGACAACTTCCTTTGAGCCACAAGCCATCCAACTAGCTGCTCGAGAGGCTATAGTTCAACTCCAGCACTTGTCGCCCAGAGTTAACTGTCGCTCGTTCTACTACTACCCCAGCCATGACGGGTATGGTAGGCCACCCCAGGTTGCCAACGGAGATCACGAGACGGATCCTGCATTGTTGCATCTGGTGCGCTATGTAAGTGCACTAGAGGAACTGTTCGATCAAATCACCCTTGATCTGATCGCAGCCCGTGGAGAACTGGTTCGCCGAGCCCCTGCAAGAGGAGAAGATGGCCTGACGCCAACAACCCAGTCGTGCTGTTCGGACAACCGATCAAGTCCTTGAGGTCTGCCCCAGCCATCGACCAAAATGCTTTGGTGTCCCCAGAAGTGCTTCGTCGCCTTTTGGGAACACGCTCCAACGGGATTGTGGCCAACAACCCCCGCGATGGTCATCATCGCTACCCCGACCCTGCAGCTCCTCAACTCCATCCAGCTAACCCCGATGGTGAAGCCCATGGAGAAGCCTCGACGTCCACAAGGCACGCCCGCTTAGATATTAACGAGGTAGACTAAGTCACTCGAGTAGTACCGAGTCTTAGTATGTCCATGCCCTGAAATTGTGTGATCTTGTATCGCCATAATTAATTTCGGTCTGCTTATGCGCCCCTATTTTAAATAGTAGCTATGCATAAGTATGTTGGCGTATGGTCACATTTTTAATTTCGGGCGTAGCTACCAAAAACCACCCCGACGACACCCACAGTAATACATCACTTTTGTGAGATATGTGTATCTGTGGCATTGACCCCGACCCCATAGAGCAGAACCGACAAACTAGTTGCCCCTCACTATGGTAAATGACCCAGCCCAGATGCTATATAAAAGGCCACCTCGTGACCTTGCCAAGTACCCCTCACCTTGTGCACAACACTTACAGCCATTCCTTGCCATGCCGAGCCCTAGTATCTATCTGAGAACTCCAGATGCAACCCCAGGAAGTTTTGTTAAAATATTGTGGGACTTTACCTGCAGTACCATGAGTTCTACTCATCCACCCCAGTACGAGTTGCTCAAATCGAGGATCACCCCATCCACCTCGAAATATTGGGCAGTGGTGCACATCCCTCCCGCAAACCCAAACCAAGACCCAAAGGAAGTCTCCTTCGTGGGGAAATCTATGCCGACTCCGCAAATGGCCATAGAAGCTGTTGCGTACGAAGCGCTTGCTCGCCTTTGATTCGCGGTACCCTATGCCAGTGAACGAGGGTATTATTACTTCCCGAGTCGTGCAGCACCCGAAGAAGTAGCATCTTTTCCCGGTGGACGAATTGAGAGAGACCCGGTACTGGCCAACCTTGCCCAGTATGTTATCACTCAAGAACGTTTGACCCAGCGGGTAATGGGTTATCTCCAGAGCCTCGCTGATTTAAATCCTCAGATCGCCATCGGCAGACCACTGAGGCCCGACCAAGAGAGATGTGTTCTTCGACTAGTCAACCCGCTTTCCCCGATAGAAGAGGAGTGTGCCCCAGTACCATAGACGTTTTCTCAAGACCCTGTCTATTTGCCGTTTTCATTGTAGACGTTACTATTATGTTTATTGTCCCAGCATCTAGTTATGTGTTGCAACTTATGTGCGGTATCCTAAATTTGTGCGATGAATTAAATATTTGGTTTCAATTAATGAGAGCAGTTTTTACTGCTGTTAATTTTATTAACTGATTTCGCTCTTGGTAAATTCTTAAGGGAGATTTTTTTCCCTGAGGTGTTGCAGCGTATATCTCTTCACGACATAGATTTTTAGTCACACAGCACCACGACAGCAGACCCACAACCCCAACCACTCGACCACGTGCACTAATTGCAAATCCACGTGCACATTTTGCACCTAACTGATCACCCCCCCCCCCCTTGCACACCGTAGTCTCTGAAGGAGAGATTTGTGGGTAATTATTCGGGTGCAAGTTGCCTCCAGCACACTGACAGCAGTTAGCACCCGACACCGCACTTAATCCTCATGATCACCGACACTGTGGAGAGCTAACACTCGAGCAGCAGCATCACGACGATCATCGAGGATCATCACGCACAAGAGCACGGAAAACCCCAGCAATGCCGCCAACCCTCCGCACATCAGGATCATGTACCAGTTCGGCATCACCTCCGCCATTAGAGCCTCGTCTCGAGCTCCTGCAAACAGAAATGGAGGGGAAGGAAGGAGAAGGAGAAGCGAGGTCAGGTGTGAGGAAGAAGAGAGGAGCACCTCGGTCATTTTATAGCTCGAGATCGGTGTACGGTTGGCGAAGTCCACCAGCGCCGCTCGTCGCTCGATCGCCGGTGTTCGGAGGCGAATCCGTAAGCAGTGCCGACAGCGCACTAGCCCGCGAGGTGAGTGCACGCTGCACCGGCAGCTAGCGCGTCGCGCACTACCGCAGTACGGCCTAGATGCCCTACGCGCTAGACGTCACCGGTGGAGAAAGCGCGAGAGCGCGCGAGAGAGAGGAAGAAGAGAGAGCCAGAGGTAGAAGAAGAGACTGAAAGTGGGCCCCGGGTCCATCTGTCAGCCAGAGAGAGCACTATGCTCTCGGGTACGACCAGCGTATTTTAGAAATTTAGAAATTTATTCTAAATTTACTGTAACCAAAAGTAGGAATTTCTCGTTTTCCCCCAACCATAGATTTTTCCATGCAGCGCCAGTATTCCACACTGTAGTTTTACACCACGTAATTGCCCACTCACTGTAGCCACATTTTATTGCATGAGTAGGATGGTTATTTTTGTGATATTACTTTGAGATAGTAGGAGTAATTCTTTTCAAAACAACCCTTAGCAAATCTCGAGAACGAGATTTTTCTTAAGGGGGTAGTGTTGTAACACCCCAAAATTTTGACCTTGATTTATTAATTAAAAAATTTGCCAGGAAATTAAATTTTTTTTCTGGTTTTACCTTTTAATTTCAGATCACCCTGTCCCTCTGAATTGTTTTGAGTTTTTCCTTCTAGGTGGAAACCTTTCAAAAATATTGTTCGACTTGTATATCTTCCCAAGACCATTTCCTTTTATCAGTGGAATTATTTCTACAATTATTATTTTTCTGAGCTTTATCTCTTTAAAAATGGTTTCTCATAAGTTTTAGAGCCTCTTTTGCACTACAACCTTTTGATAAATTTATTTAAAAATTCCACCAAAATTGGGGATGTTAACAGTAGTGTATAATTCAACTTTATGCAAAAACCCATTGGTGTTCTTTGGAAAATTTGAGCAAACCATCCTCATCTTCATTCTGGTCCAGTTTGGTGATTTATACTGCAACCATATTTTATCTTGCTCTTGTTGCCTTGGGATTTGTCTTGCTTGAAGTACACCTTACCAAACCCTTAAGTCCAGGATTTGGGAACCATTTGAATATTTTCGGTCCATGCATTAATGACCTTTATTTTCTGTCCAGATTTGATTTTTTCAAAAACATGCACTAACAAGTTTCTGGTTTTGCCAAACTAACCTTGCCACCATCACCTACATCTAAAGAGACTCTGATCTGGAGATTTTGGCCACGAGAAGGGATGCCCAGATGTCCATGGCATTCTGTCGAGCACCTTGAGTGCATGGCCAGTTTTGGCATAGTTTCTAGTTTACATTGTGGACATGATCCCCTGACCCAGCAGCCATGTCCACTAATCTCCTAGCTACCTCTAACCTAACCCTGTTGATTTCCAGCCTCATCCTAGCCCTCTAACTTGCCTTGGCATTTTGCCGAGCACATGGCGTGCGTGCTCTGGGCGTGGCCAGAGCGCACGTTTGCACGTGTGTGCGCCCGAGCCGCCGCGTTCGCTCACCCCCGCGCCCCTGGCCTTTGCTTGCCCGTAGGGCCACGCCCTGTCCTCATCCGCTCATCAGAACCATCCAAGCCACCCCCGGAGCCCCGCAGCGCCAACGTCAGGTCCGCCATGGCAGCTAGCGGACGGCCACAGCGAGCTCCTCCCATGGACGGCGCTGCCCGAGCCACAGTCGCGCGCCAGCTCGCCCCTAAACAGCCCGAGCTCATCCATTCGCTCCTCCAAGCCGCCCCCTGCATCGCCACGTCTTCTACGGCCACAGAAGCAACTCACAGTCGATCTTATCCCCAGCCGTCGCGGAACCGACCTAGTTACGCTATAAATAGGAACCCCGAGCTCGTCCAGACCTTCAGGCGACCTCAGGCCATCCCTCTAGAGCCCCCACAGCCAGCAATCGACGGAGGGAGGCCTTCTTCCTCATCTCCGGCCAGTTCAGCCGCCGCACGCTCCGGTGCCGTGCGTCGTGAGCAGAGCCTCCCCTGTCCTTCCAGCGCCACCGTCCGGCTCCCCTCGACCGTGCGGAGCCACCCAACACCTCAGCCTCGACCGGGAGCCACCATAGCCCAAGCCCCCAATTGTTCCCCAAGATGCCACCCACCGCAGAGCTCGCCGCCGGCAACCCCCTTCGTCCCCACGACCCTCTCAACCACCAGGAGGATCGTCCTAGTGCGGTGAACTTGTTCCCGCCGTCGGAGCCCTGCGAGGAGCCGCCAATCGCCGACGTTGGTCGCCGGAGCTCCACCTCCGCTCGGACAGAGGAGGAAGGAGGCGCGAGCGACTGGTCAAACCTGACCAGTGGGCCCAAGGGACCCACTGTCAGTGACCCACGAGTTGACCCGCGCTGGCTTAAGTGGAGACGTATTCCACCGAATATGCCTTCGCTAGGGGAAAGCGTAAGCCCCTGAACCGTTTTCCTTTTCTATTTTTTATTAAAACAGAATTTTGACTAAACTTTGACTGGCTATAACTTTTAAAATACAAGTCCAATTGATTTGATTCTTTTTCTGTTGTTTCTCAAATTTTGTCTAGTTTATTTTCATATTTATTTGAAAATTTTACAAACAACTTTTTTGTACTGTTTTGAAACAATGTGTTAATTTAAATTTTCTTAAAATAGGACTTTTGAAGAAGGAAGCAACTTTCAAAAAGTGCACCCCACTTACATACTCTTGAAGGCAAGCATTCTGAACCCTGGCATAATATTTGTTGTGTGTCGTTTGATGCAAATACGACACCACCTCGACACGAAGTATTCGGTATTTTATGTGGTGCTATGATCATATTCATGAGTGCATAATGATGATTCCTTGCTGTTGGGATTTTGATATGCTTCTGATAGTAATCACCCTCGTATGCCTTTCATGCCTACCAGAAGGAATCCGGGAAAGTCTCTGTCTTGGGTAGACACGAGCTTGTCTCTAGTTCTTCGTCGAGACGGTTATGTCCGGTAAGGCATGGTGAGGTTTGATGAGTGGTGATTCTGTCTGATTGGCGTGAAATATATTTCTTATGCTTACAATGCAGGAAATGCTTTAACCTCCTGAGTCGACCATAGATCGAGTCTTGTTCCAGTAACCCCCATACTTGTTTCGTACTACCACTTGTCCCTGCCATAGGTAGGGTACGGTTCAGTAAGTTGTAACCCCTTCCTAGCACACATCGTACAGAGAGGCCATGGTGGAAGATACCGGCTGCATCCGGTAGGCATGCCACCTGGTCCGGGGGCATGGGTGTTTCCGGTTGGAGCCGAGGGGGTAGCTCCCCTAGTTTGCGCGTGTTATAAATTTTGTGATCCCATGCTAGTTGAGGTTGTAGCCTTCCCACTTAGAGTTTCGCTTAACGGGTGTCGTGGGTGATTCCAGACACCGGTAAGTTGGGCTAGTGTGTGCGGTCAGGTGTGTTTTCAATTAAAAGACCGTAGACGAAATTAGTCCCGATGGACTAAAGGAATCCGTTACTCGTGGGTAAAGAGTACACCCTCTACAGAGATTATATCTATTCGAATAGCCGTGTCCATGGTAAGGACTACAGTCTGGATGGGTTCAAGTGTCGGTCCTTAGTGTCGGTCTTACGGAGGAAAAAATTGCTAAACCAGAACATGGATCATGACTTGTGAACTCATGATGATTATGATTACTATTATTATGGACAAACCATTTAGCATTAATTTGAATTATTGAAGTATTCCTGGAATGGTTCAACCTCCTAGATATTTCACTATGATTAATTCTCTTATAAGCCCTTTATGTAGTGTCACCGCCAGACGCCCGACTGTGGCCATGCTTGTATTTAAATTACTATAAGCCCTTTATGTGGTGTCCTCCCAGACACCCCACTGTGGCATGCTTGTTATTTAAATTCCTTATAAGCCCCTTTTATGTGGCGTCGCACAGACGACGCCCGACTTGTGGCATGCTTGTTATTTCTTTTATTTATAAGCCCTTTATGTGGTGTCGCTCAGACGCTCGACTGAGGCATGCTTTATATTATTATCCTTTCGAGGCATCGTTTCAGACACCCGATCGGTGCATTTTATTTCTACTCCCTTATTGCATATTCATGTTGTATATGAATAACCTGCTTGCGTGCATCATGGATTTCTTATTTTGTGACTGACGTTGTGATCATAGAATATTTCAGAGCATGATTATCATTTGTTATATTATACCTGTGTTCATAATGTTTGCGAGTACATTCAAAGTACTCACTGGATTGTCCCTGGCTATTTTCTTGGCCAGATTTCTTGCATGGAGAGGGGCGTTGCGATGACAGCCCCGGAACCTACGCAATGGTGATAGCAGCCTCGCGAAGATAGGAGTTATCCAGGTCAGTTGTTCCTGTGGGAAATGGAGTCCCATAGACGTTCATGAACCACAAACCGCTTCCGCCATCAGCCACTAGAAACCTTGTGTTCTACTCATAGGCCAGAATGGTCTTGTACTACATATTTTGTATTTTGCTTGGAATTTCTGTATCAAGTTGGTGCCTCATCAGCTAACAGTAATCCTGGGGCTGGTGAGCACAAGGACCAATTTTCTGGGAAAATGATATCTCGAAATTCCGGTCCTGACAGTGGCGCTGCGCTGTGTCACTGACGGTGGGCCCGCCGGGCCCACTGGTCAGGTTTGACTAGTCCACGCACGCGCCTCCTTCTCCGGCCGAACCGAGGCGGAGCTCCGGCGGTCGGAGCTGGCGAACGGCGGCACCGTTTGGAAAACCGAGACATCTACGAGCTCAGGAGGTTGATGCGAACACGTGGGTACCCTCCTTGGTCGCTGGAGTGGAGGGAGTCACCGGCGGCGAGCTCACCCAAGGAGCTCCGGCGGAGACGAATTGGTTGTTTCGCCTATGGTGGCTCCCGGGCAAAATCGAGGGCGGGGATGGATCAATGGGTGCTCAAGGAGGCTAGTGGTGGATAAACTTGTGAGAGGGAGGGCCGGACGGTGTCGGAACCATCCAAACAGTGGCGGCGGCAGTAGTTGCCGGAATCGGAGAAGACGACCTCCTCTGGTCGTGTTGCTGCAACGGTTGGGTCAGTAAGGGAGAGGGAGAGTGAGATGGTGCTGTTCGAGGGCCTTGGGTGGCTTTTTATAGGGAGGGGAGGGCAGTGTCGCGGGTTCCAGAGATGAACATGTCGACGGCGGCCATTGATTGTAAAGCGCGGGCGGTGGCAAGGTAGGAGTGGCCGGCGCGGTTAGGTATGGATGGTGGTCGTCCGTATTTACCACGGGGTCGCGCTGGCTGGCTCGGGTGGCCTGGGCGGTGCCATGCCCGAGCAGACCGTGGTGGCGGCCATTCAAGGCGAGCGAGTGGGTGGTGGCGAGGCAGGTGTGTCGCTAGGTGGTCGGTGAGCTGCGGATGAGCTCGAGCCGTTGGCAGTTAAGCAAGAGGGGATCAGGCAGAGATGTGGCCGTGCGGGACTCGTCGGGCGGCGGTCTTGGTCGTCGTGGACGGCGGTGGACGGCGCTAGGGGCCATTCGAGGGTGTCGGCGAGGTTCCTGGTGGTCGAGCTGATCCAGAGGAGGATCAGGATGAGAGGGGAAGGCAGCAGAGACACGGCAGGGGCTCGGTGCCGACGGTGTAAAACACACGCTCTGGCCGCGCCCGGTGCACGCACGTTAGGTGTTCGTCAGATTGCCAGTGGCATCTACAGGGACACACACGAGCTACAAATCAATAGGATGGTGCTTCTAGGTATGAGAAGAGTGATGGACATGCTGGTTTGGCCAAATAACCAAGTGTCCAATGTAAGTTAGAAAGTGGCAACATTTATGTCATGCCCACAAGGTGTTTGACAGAATGCTAGGGCAAGCTAAATGACTTTGATGGACTTGAAACTTGGCAGAGTGGGGTCTCTTTAGATGCTAGAGATGATGGTGGAGTTAGTTTGGCAAGATGAGAAACTTTTTAGTGCAAGTTTTACCAGAATTCAGTTCTGGACAGAAACTTCAGAGGGGTGTTTGGTGGACTTGCAAGTTGAAATTGAAGCTGCCCTTATGGACTTAAGGTACTAGTTGGAAGGACTACAAGATGGCAAAGTTTCAGAATTAATGGAGATAGAAAAATTAGGGTTGCAGTTATAACTCAAGAATGGGACAGAATTTGAAAAGAGGATGTTTCTCTCAAAATTTTCAAAAGACATAGTTAGGTTTTTGCTCAAAAGTGATTTATAGGCATCACCTGACCTGTCACAATTTTTGTGGGATTTTAAAACAATTACTTAAAATAATTGTAGTGCAACAGAAGCATTTTAAGTATTGAAAATGCTTTTAAAAGTATTACTTGTGGCAAATTTTATTATGAAAATATTTCCCACTGTTATTTATGATACAAATGGAAAGGTTTATAAAACAACCACATACCACAACACTTCACAAAAATAATCTTCTATGGAGGGGAGAATTTTTTGTAAAACAGGAAATAGAAAAGGCTTTGAAATTAATAAATGACCTAGTATAATTCAAAATTTTATTTATGGCCAAATTTTACTTAATAAAATTTGATTAAAATTTTGGGGTGTTACAAACTTGTTCAATTCTTTTTGGGTGTCCCTTGGGATAAAGTGGTTCCTGAGTCATTTTACCTCCTCTAGTTGCAACTCTAACAGCAAAGTCATGCATATTATTATTCATTTCATCAAACAATTTTCTTTGAGATTTAGCAACTTGTTCTAACCGAGTTTGAACCATAGAAGCATGCTTTCCAACACCTCTAACATCATTTGCTATTCTAAATAACAAGTCACTCAAGCGAGCAATCATATCAGAATTGTATTTCAATTGTTTCATGACATTTGCATTGAAGTTATCTTGTTTTCTAATATAGTTTCCAAACTCATAAAGGCATTGACTAGGATGCATATTGTGAGGATTGTCATTATCATTGAACTTCATAAGAGAATTTACCTCTACCACCTTAGGTAGTGGTGGTGTATTCAGCCCATGTATTTCTTCAATAGGAGATAAATTTTTAACATCCTCAGCTTTAATACCTTTTTCCTTCATAGATTTCTTTGCCTCATGCATATCTTCAGGACTGAGATATAATATACCCCTCTTCTTAGGAGTGGGTTTAGGCGGTGGTTCAGGAATAGTCCAATCATCATAATTTTTCAATATGTTATTCAATAATTCCTCAGCTTGTCCAACAGTTCGTTTCTTGAAAGCACAACCAGCACAACTATCTAGAAAGTCCCTAGAAGCATCGGTTATCCATTATAGAAGATATCAAGTATTTTATTTTTCTTAAGAGGGTGATCAGGCAAAGCATTAAGTAATTGGAAAAGCCTCCCCCAAGCTTGTGGGAGACTCTCTTCTTTAATTTGCACAAAGTTAAATATTTCCTGCAAGGCAACTTCTTTCCTTTGAGCAGGAAAATATTTTTCAGAGAAGTAATAAATCATATCCTGGGGACTACGCACACAACTAGGAGCAAGAGTATTGTACCAAGCTTTAGCATCACCCTTTAATGAGAAAGGAAATAATTTGAGAATAAAGTAATAGCGAGTTTTCTCATCATGAGTAAAAAGGGTGGCTATGTCATTCAACTTAGTAAGATGTGCCACAATAGTTTCAGTTTCATAACCATGGAAAGGATCAGATTCAACCAGAGTAATCAACTCTGGGTCGACAGAGAATTCATAATCCTTATCATCAATAAAGATAGGTGAAGTAGCAAACTTAGGATCACATTTGATTCTAGCATTCAGAGATTTTTCTTTATACTTGCATAATAATTTCTCTAGATCATATCTATCTCTACAAGTAAGAATATCTCTAGTTGTTTCTTCACTCATAACATAAACTTCCAGTACCTTAGGCAATTCATATCTAGGAGGGCTAGTTCTAGCAGGTGTTTGAGGAGTTTCAGTTTCAAGCTCATCATCAGATTCAACAACATCATGTTGTATAACTCTAGCAATTTGTTTATCAAGAAAGTCACCAAGTGGCACATCATCATTAAGGAGGGTACTAGCATCATCATAATAATTATCCATAGCAAAAGTACGATATTCAATAACTTGTGACATATCAGAATTAATAGCATGTGCTGGTGTTGCAAGTTTACTTATAACAGAAGGTGAATCTAAAGCAGAACTGGATGGCAGTTCCTTACCTCCCCTCATATTTGAGGGAAATATCTTAGTCTTACCTATGTGTCGCTGCCAGGCGGGCCATGGGAGGACAAGGGGAGGACGTCATGGGCGTCCGTGGAGTGTCCATGCAGACACAAAAATGGACAACCATCTGTTTGCATTGGCACGTTGGGTCGTGTTTTCTATCCACACGGACCCAAATGGACATGGGCAAACGAAATGCATCGGCCCTTTAAGGGGGGTTGAGGCCAAAACTAAAGCACGGATCTACATGGGGGTTTGTGCTTTGCCTTGGGCTACTTAGAATTGTCACAACGATTGTATTTTTAACAGAGTGAAAGTTTACAATTTTTTGTAGGTTATTTTCCGTGTTATATGATGGATCCGTATGTGTTTGTTACCGCAACATGCAGAAGTCCAAGAGCTTATGGTCTCTTGGTGCAACCAATGGAAGATGATAGCACTGGATACATACAACATGTTTGGTTGTCGGTCCAATAATAGAGTGTGTGTCTACTCATATTTTCCTATTTGTGTTGGTTGTGGCTTGTAATTATTTTTGAGTACCACGGTGATGTGCTCCTTCTCTAAAGAAAACTACATCCACTCTTGATCACATTCAACAAGATCATCCACAGTCAAAGTGGCCTTCTCCTTTTCCGTCAAATTCATCCTTTCTAGCATGTTCTCCACATTCTCCTTCTCCTGCTTCCTCGAACTCGAACCCCATGGCTGCTAACCTTTGCCACTAGAGACCTTGTCCTCCCGTGAGCATCATTTAGCCCATTTCGCAAGAGCTGAGCGAATGTAGGAATTTCATGAAAATTATAAAAGCGCTTAAAACGGGTATCGAACCCACAACCTGGCCATACGTGCAACCGATGCTAACCAGACGACCTAGTGACTGATGACGGCTTAAAGGCAGCGCTAACGTTAAAGTAATAATAGTGTTCAAACAAAAACTTTATAGTAATAATTAGAGCTGCAGATCTGGGGTTTTTTCAATACTTTTACAAAACAATGTGAACAAAATTTCTTGAGAATGCCAACAATGTTTCAAAATCATAAAAAAAATCGAATATTCTTTTCTTAAATGTGAACGATTTTTTTAAAAAAGTGAATTTAAAATTCACACTGAACATTTTCTTAGTATATGGTGAATTTTTTCAAATACAAAACTGAACTTTCTTGAAAATATATGCTGATTTTTTTAAATGCACGCTGAATAAAATTTGTACACATGTTGAACACTTTTTATACACAGTGAACATTTTCACAATGTACGGTGAACTATTTTTAATATGAATATTTTTTGGAAAAAGAACAAATTGGAATTTCGAACTTTTATTGGAATTTGGAATTCTGAACTTTTTTGAAACATGAATACATTTGAAAAACATGAACAATTTTCGAATATGTGAAGAAAAATTGGAATTTCAATCATTTTTTAATTTCTAATTTATGGAAAACAAAAAGGAAACAAAATAAGGTAAAAAGAAAAGAAAAGAAAAGGAAGAAATAAGCAGAAAGAAAAACGAAAAATAAAAACATGAAGAAAAAACGGAAAAAAGCTCAGGGAACCTTTTAAAAGGTTCCCAAAACTGGTTGCTCGTTCAAAGTGGGCCGACTCATATCATGTCGGTCGTTCGATTCGCTTCAACGGAGCCGCGACGGTTTGACACCCACGGGCGGAAAATAGGGTTCGGCGTTTGGGAAGTACAGTCATATAGATGGCGCCACACACAGGACGCTGCCCAACTGGGCCCGCCCATTATCGCACGCGAAAACAGGGAAAATATATCAAAAATGAAATGGCAGTGCGAGGGATCGAACCATGTAACTCTCACTACCGACCGCTCGTCGCTAGGTACAAGAGCTGATAAGCTTCAATGTCTAACTATAAAAACGTAACCTGCTAGAACTATCCTTTACTGATCAGCTTACTGTAGCAAAACAGACTTTCTCCACTATTTCTTTCTCTTTTTTGCTGATAGTTTTTTGTTTCTTTTCCATTTTCCTTTTTCATTTCTTTTTCATTTTCAAAAAATGCTCGTCTTCTAAAAACTTGTCTAAATTTTTCTAAAAGTTTGTTTTCTATTTTTTATAAATTAAAATATTTCCATTCTAAAAACTTGTACAAACATTGAAATGACCGCAATTGTAAAAAATGTACAAACATTGAAATACAAATATTAATAAAATACAAGGCTTCATCTCATAGCATGTTGTTTTTCGACATCCTTAAAATGACCCCAATTTTTTCACGTGGCTTGTATGACCAAGTTAAGGCACCGTGCCAAGTTGTTTTGGTTTTTGACAAATTTTGTATTTCCTTGAGTTTTCCCGGTCAAAAATGGTTGATAAATGGCCGGACGTGTCGCAACTTGCATATGGTGTAGGAAATCATTCAAAACCCGGTGTGGATGACTACCATGGGCACGCCTACCTGTGTGCTTACCAAAGTTGGGGCCAGTACTGAGATTTCCAAAAAAATCATGTTCAACGGAGATTGTCCGGGTAGGCCAGAAAAGTTTTGGTTTTAATTTTGCTAAATCGACTAAAAAAGAATAGTATAAATCAAATTTTCGATTTCTACCGAATGCCCACCTTGATTTCTTAGTATTCCAAACAATTTTAAGAATACATTTTTTAATTTTGAACAAATTTCAAAAAGCATAGTAACGTTCAAAAAGGGAAAATTGAAATATGAAAAAACAAAGTATGTCAAGCTACTCCCTGTACAGCGGGAGCTCCTAGGCAGCACTCGCATGCCACCTTTCATAGGTCGGCCCAACTACACGAGCGATCAGCTGTCGCTCGTCAAGACCATACGCCTGATCACTTCTTTCTAGTTCGACCAAAAAAACCTTGTTCATGGTTGACATGGACGACAAGTTGAGCGTGGACATCTTTGACCTTTGACCGTCGAATTTAAAAAGGATCATCTATTTGAAGAATTTCATGTATTTGAAAAAATCTTCGCAGATTTGCAAAATATTCACAAAATGGAAAACACCATGAATTGAGAAAAATTTCATGGATTTTGGAAAAAAAGTTGAAGGATTTGAATAAGTTCATCGATTTTGAAAAGACTCCATAAATTTTAAAACAAAGTTCATCTACTTTAAAAAATGCATTCATTTTGAAAGAAGTTCATCAATTTTGAGAAAAAAGTTTCATTGATTTTGAAAAAAATCATCCATTTTGAAAAGATGTTCATCAATATTTTTTTATGAATTTGATAAAAAGTTCTCGATTTTGGAAAAAGTTCACCAAGTTTTAAAAAATGTTCGCAAATTTTAATAAAAGTTCATTCATTGCGGAAAAATGAAATCATTTTTTTGTGCATATTGCAAGAGAAAAAGGGAAATGAAAAAATGAAGAAAAATGAAAGGAAAATGAAAGATAAAAAGGGAAAAGGGAAATAAATCCGGAACAAAACTGCTTGAGAAGACGTGAAAAAAGAGCAAGAAAAAGGAAAGAAGAAAATAGGAAAAATAAAAGAGGATAGAATAAAAGAATAAGAAAGACACTTGTATTCATTTTAACTGATGTTGGCAAGTTGGTTATGGCTACACATTGTGAACCATAAGTTGCTGGCTCGAATCTTGGCACTCTCTGAAATTTTTGCGATTTAAATTCGAAGGAAAAAAGATGGATGGGACGCATTATCTTGTGAGCGCGGCAAGAGTACGGCATATACGTATACATCGAAATGATTCTGAAAAAAGAGTATACAATGAAATATAACTATCATGCCCTTTATTATGAAGAGCTATGGGTTAATCTGAACCGTCCTTGTGTTTGGAGTGGTCTACCGAAGCAAAGGTGCCGTATGAGATGTTTGCCATCTCCATTGTTGGAGCCAAGGTGGTAATCCACGAAAAGATAACACTAGCTAGCATGTAACCTACTTTTCTGGATATGTTAGCACACACAGCCTCCTTTTTTTATCTCTCTCTATATATATCACGGCTATGGCAGGCGAGGTCTTCTCCGACATCTCTCTCTCTCTACATTTTACTACTTCCAGTTGTCCGTAGCTCTGGCCCTACTTTGTCCTAGCCCCGATCTAGATAAAAATCCATTTTGAAGGGGGGGGGGGGCGCTGCCCCGCCCCCCAGTCACTTTCAGTGATGCACTGTGGAGCCAACGGCCATGCCAACCGTAATCTTGGTGCAGGTTCTGAACAAATTAATGTCCGTTTCGTCGTAGGGGCAGGGCAGGCTCATTTCCCATTCATACCATGGCGTCCGAGACTCGGGGCTCGGCGGAAACAAGCGAGACCTTTAACACCCAGGCCTCTCAAAAGTTTCGGGGCACATACCCTCTTCCAATTAACCACGTGTTTGGTATGCCCGAAGCTTTTTCATCGGCATCCCACATGAAACGAAAACTCTTCTAATTTTATTCATTCTCTTAGTCGCCCAACCATTCAAGCGGAAATTTGTGAGGAAGTAACCGAATTAACCACCAGAAGCCTCCCACTAAGAGCGAAGAGCTTACCTTTCCATGACTTCATCCTGCCTCCCGTCTTATCAATTGGCCCCTAAACCTCAACTCTTGGTTTTTTTAGCTCAGTGGAAGACCGAGATATATGCTTACTATAAGGAAAAATCAACGTAGCCCCTCTGAATCTTTTTAAAATCTCCTGGTTCTCTAGCTGGTCACAGTGGATGGGTTAAGTTGTGCGCTTGTCAAAGTTGACATTAAGCCCAAAAATATCACCAAAGCGCACAAGCATTCTCTGAACAGCATCAATGCCAGCCTTGATGGGGTTAAGGAAAAGCATTCTATATGGGCAAAGAGTTCAAAAGCGTGTGCAACATCAAGCTTCATATTGAAAGCCTACATGCTGATTTTGAAAGTTTGTAGTAATAAAACTTACATGTCCCACATATAGGCTTGGACATATTGAATGTGCCATCGAAATCAGTTTGAGGACTCTTCAGATTATACGTGGGGCATATAAGTTATATTTACGAAAGCCTAGCTCAATTACCTCAAGTTGTATTTCCGTTCTTAGAAATGGAAAGGTTGTTGGCCCGGTTCAGGAAAAAGCCTAGCATAATTCTATTTGTATAGATGGGCATGATTAGAATTTAGAAATTCTGTTTAACAATGAAACCATTACTCATAGGTAAGTCATGTGTAGATCCCAGGATTTTCTCGTTTTTGTTGATTACCATGGGAAATGTGGTGCCTTTAATTCCGCGTGTTTTATATATATAAAGCATACAATTAGTTTGCCAAAAAGAAAAAAAAGGTAAACAACTGTTTGAATTGACTAATTTCAGTTTAGTTTGTATGATTTTGTATATTAAACCTGAATGCCAAATGTATCGCACGCTTTTATAAATTATACTCAATTTAGTTTGTGAGTTTGTCCTTTACCATGTTTTTTGTTTCAGGAGCACGATGAAGCCGAGTACCGGTCTCTCTCTCTCTCTCTCTACATTTTACTACTTCCAGTTGTCCGTAGCTCTGGCCCTACTTTGTCCTAGCCCCGATCTAGATAAAAATCCATTTTGAAGGGGGGGGGGGGCGCTGCCCCGCCCCCCAGTCACTTTCAGTGATGCACTGTGGAGCCAACGGCCATGCCAACCGTAATCTTGGTGCAGGTTCTGAACAAATTCATGTCCATTTCGTCGTAGGGGCTGGGCACACTCAAGTCCCATTCATACCCTGGTGTCCGAGACTTAGGGCTCGGCGGAAACAAGCGAGATCTTTAACACCCAATTTAGTTTGTGAGTTTGTCCTTTACCATGTTTTTTGTTTCAGGAGCACGATGAAGCCGAGCCTCCGTCTAGCTCCTGTGGCGATACGAGGGTATGGGAGCCCACCGCGGGAGTGAGGCAGCTCAGCTAGGTGCTAAGGGCGGCGAGAGGAGCCCTTGGGTGGTGTACGATGGTGAGGCGTGGCGGCAGTACCTCCAGAACATCCACCCCTGCTGGCTGTTGGCGTACAGAGTCGTGAGTTTACTGTTCTTCATGACATTCACGGTGATCATCGTGAAATCGTGCGGCCACACCATCTTTTATTACTACACGGAGTAAGTGTCTATTTTACCCCTTCTTCAAAGAAACATGGTCTACTTAATTAATTGGTGTTGCTTATTTCATAGTTGGATGATCCTCCAAAGAAACTAAAAATATGGTAAAATGCATCTGTAGATGGTAGTTTCCTCTACTTGCCTATTGTCAAACTTGCAACGTGTGTAGCATTGCACAATGCAGTGTGGCGCTGCTGAGTGGATCTGCTACGTGGGTTTGTTTTATGAATTGCGGGTAGTCCTGGCCATGGGAAGACCGGCCCGGCCAGCCCGGCCCGACGCGACTCCTGGGCCAGGCTCAGGCCTAGATTTTGAGCCCGATGGCAGCGCCAGACCGGGCCCGGGCCCATCGTTTTTGTGATTTCCTGAAGGGGCCCGGCCCGAGGCCCGTCAGGCATTTATGTGTTTGAGCTAGGCTTGGGCCTAAAAACTAGGCCCGATGGCCGGGCCGGGCTCAGTCTTGGGTTTTTTGCCTCGGGCTTGGCTAGGTAACACGTATCGAACAAAGGCATATCCTATTTGGCGCATCGCCAACGGGTGCCTGCAGGCGTTTCTAAACCCAAGCTCTGTAGCATTTATAATATTATATGTGAATGACATATTGTTGATTGGAAATAATACATAATTTCTGAATAGCATAAAAGGATACTTGAATAAGAATTTTTCATTGAAAGACCTCGGTGAAGCTGCTTATATATTGGGCATCAAGATCTATATAGATAGATCAAGATGCTTAATTGGACTTTCACAAAGCACATACCTTGATAAAGTTTTGAAGAAGTTCAAACTGGACTAGTCAAAGAAAGGGTTCTTGCCTATGTTATAAGGTGTGAAGTTGAGTCAGACTCAATGCCCGACCACTATAGAAGATAGAGAGAAAATGAAAGTCATTCCCTATGCCTCGGCCATAGGTTCTATCATGTATGCAATGTTATGTATCAGACCTGATGTGTGCCTTGATATAAGTTTAGCAGGGAGGTACCAAAGTAATCCAGGAGTAGATCACTAGACAGCGGTCAAGAACATCCTGAAATACCTGAAAAGGACTAAGGATATGTTTCTCATTTATGGAGGTGACAAAGAGCTCGTCATAAATTGTTACATCGATGCAAGCTTTGACATTGATCCGGATGACTCTAAGTCACATATTTATAATTAATGGTGGAGTTGTAAGTTGGTGCAGATCCAAGCAGAGCGTTGTGGCGGGATCTACGTGTGAAGCGAAGTACATAGCTGCTTCAGAAGCAGCAAATGAAGGAGTCTGGATGAAGGAGTTTATATCCGATCTAGGTGTAATACCTAGTGCATTGGGTTCAATGAAAATCTTTTGTGAAAATACTGGAGCAATTGCCTAGTGTGGCCACGCGATTTGACGATGATCACCGTGAACGTCGTGAAGAACAGTAAACTCACGACTCTGTACGCCAACAACCAGCATGGGTGGATGTTCTGGAGGTACGGCCGCCACGCCTCACCATTGTACACCACCCCAGGGCTCCTCTCGCCGCCCTCAGCACCTAGCTGAGCTGCCTCACTCCCACGGTTGGGCTCCCATACCCTCGTATCGCCACAGGAGCTAGACAGACACTCCTACACAAGCCAACACTGAGAGGAAGCATAGGCCCACCTCCCAGCGCAACCAGTATTGTAGGCTCGACTTCATCGTGCTCCTAAAACAAAAAACATGGTAAAGGACAAACTCACAAACTAAATTGGGTGTTAAAGATCTCGCTTGTTTCCGCCGAGCCCCGAGTCTCGGACACCAGGGTATGAATGGGACATGAGTGTGCCCAGCCCCTGCGACGAAACGGACATGAATTTGTTCAAAACCTGCACCAAGATTACCGTTGGCATGGCCGTTGGCTCCATGGTGCATCACTGAAAGTGACTGGGGGGCAACGCCCCCCCCCCCCAAAAAAAAATAGATTTTCGGCTAGATCGGGGCTAGGACAAAGTAGGGCCAGAGCTACGGATGACAGGAAGTAGTAAAATGTAGAGAGAGAGACTGGCGCTCGGCTTCATCGTGCTCCAAAAACAACAAACATGGTAAAGGAAAAACTCACAAACTAAATTGAGTAGAAGTTATAAGAGCGTGCGATACATTTGGCATTCAGGTTTAATATACAAAATCATACAAACTAAACTGAAATTAGTCAATTCAAACGGTCATTTACCTTTTTTTCTTTTTGGCAAACTAATTGTATGCTTTTTATATATAAAACATGCGGAATTAAAGGCACCACATTTCCCATGGTAATCAACAAAAACTGAGAAAATCCTGGAATCTACACATGACTTACCTATGAGTAATTGTTTCATTGTTAAACAGAATTTCTAAATTCTAATCGTGCCCATCTATACAAACAAAATTAAGCTAGGCTTTTTCTTGAACCGGGCTAACAACCTTTCCATTTCTAAGAACGGAAATACAACTTGAGGTAATTGAGCTAGGCGTTCATAAATATAACCTATATGCCCCACGTATAATTTGAAGAGTCCTCATACTGATTTCGATGTCACATTCAATATGTCCAAGCCTATATGTGGGACATGTAAGTTTTATTACTACAGACTTTCGAAATCAGTATGTAGGCTTTCAATACGAAGCTTGATGCTGCACACGCTTTTGAACTCTTTACCCATATAGAATGCTTTTCCTTAACCCCATCAAGGCTGGCATTGATGCCGTGCAGAGAATGCTTGTGTGCTTTAGTGATATTTTTGGGCTTAATGTCAACTTTGACAAGCGCACAACTTAACCCATCTGCTGTGAGCAGCTAGAGAACCAGGAGATTTTAAAAAGATTCAGAGGGGCTACGTTGATTTTTCCTTGTAGTAAGTATATATCTCAGTCTTCCACTAAGCTAAAAAAACCAAGAAGAGTTGAGGTTCAGGGGACAATTGATAAGACGGGAGGCAGGATGAAGTCATGGAAAGGTAAGCTCGTCGCTGTTAGTGGGAGGCTCCTAGTGGTTAATTCGGTTACTTCCTCACAAGTTTCCGATTGAATGGTTGGGCGATGTGACGCCCCCGATTTGACCGTACACTAATCATACACGTAAATGTGTACGATCAAGATCAAGGACTCACGGGAAGATATCACAACACAACTCTAGACACAAATTAAAATAATACAAGCTTTATATTACAAGCCAGAGGGCTCGAATACATAAGCTCGAAGTTGTGTCAGCGGAAGCAACAATATCTGAGTACAGGCATGAGTTAAACAAGGTTGCCTTAAGAAGGCTAGCACAAAAGCAGCAACGATCGAAAAGGCAAGGCCTCCTGCCTGGGAGCCTCCTAACTACTCCTAGTCGTCTGCAGTCTTTACGTAGTAGTAGGCATCCTTCGGGTAGTAGTAGTCATCAGTGGCGTCATCTAACTCCTGGGATCCGTCATCTGGTCGCAACAATCGGGTATGGGGGAAAAGGAAGTAGCAAAGCAAATGTGAGTACTCATCCAAAGTACTCGCAAGACTTACATCAGATCTAAACTAAGTATGTATCTGTATCAAAGGAATGGGTTGTATCTGTGGACTAAACTGCAGAATGTCAGAAGGGAAGTGGAAAGCCTAGCCTATCGAAGACTAGCATCTTTTGGAAACCACCATCTTGAAGCAAACAGGAGGGATTAGAGTAGCATAAAGTAAAGTAGCAGTAGTGTTATCAACCTCGGCCAGAGATCCTTTCTCGACTCCCTGCGAGAAAGCAATCCCAGAGCCATACTATCCACTTATCATCACAATCCAATTCTCATCACCATCCATTCATTTCTCATCACAAGTATCCAGTTCTAGTTGTATCGATCGGGATACAACTCCAAGTGTCCGTTACCGTAGGACAGGCTATCGATAGATGTTTTCTTCTCTGCAGGGGTGCACCAACTTACCCACCACGCTTGATTAACTCCGGCCGGACACACTTTCCTGGGTCATGCCCAGCCTCGGCCAAACAATATGCCGCAACCCGACCTAGACTTAATAGAGAGGCCAACACGCTGGACTAAACCTATGCCCCCAGGGGTCATGGACAATCTCCCCGGGAACTCCTGCACGTTGCGTACGCGGCCGGTGAGCAGACCTAGCTACCTCCTTCAACAAGGCAGGTGCTTACGCAGTCCAACGGCGCGCGCCGCTCAGTCGCTGACGTCTATTAAGCTTCAGCTGATGTATACGACGCAGAACGCCCATACTATGCCCACATGATGGTTAGTGCTATCAGGCCAGAGGCCCCTCGGATCAAATATCCAAATCGTAGTGGATTGGGAGCACGCGGTAACAAGCAGAGAATCACGAAAGATGTGACCCCGTTGCCCCGTCTCGAGTACTTGCGGCAACGGCTAAGAATGCACGGCCACGCCTCATAAGTATCTCGCGGGCACCTTCCAGGTCAACCCGACTCCACATTACTCGCTATTAAGCTCGCGCGGGTACCCCTCAGGGTCGACCCGTCTTTAGTAACATGGCTCAGTGTAAAGTCATAGTAATCATAGTAACTGTGTGTCTAACACCAAAGGGAAAACCCGAGGAATCACCCTCGGTGAATTCCACTAAATGTTGTCATCAAGGTGAACGTAAGAGGATCCACCCTCGAGGTTCACACTTGAGGGGTTGCACGACAGAGCCGTACCGAAAGTGGTTAAGGAGGAAATCACCCTCGATGATCATGACCGAATAGCTACACTACAGAGATCTCATCAGGAGTGATGTCTGAGGTTCACCCTCGGCACTCGATAGTAACTCTGTAGTGTCGTACAACTAGGGGGGTGATGTGCGGTGTCGGGGCCTAGACGTCAATCACGTTGATCGAGTCATCGAACATAAAGCGAGGCAACTGGGACAAGGTGGGGGTCACTGATGGATCACTAACCAACCTATACTAAGCAGTTTAGGATAAGCAGGTAAGGTATGAAAGCAGGTAACAACAACAGGCTATGCATCAAAGTAGGATCATACAGAATGCAGTAGCAGTTCTAATGCAAGCATGAGAGGGAAGGAAATGGGCGATATCGGAATGCTCAAGGGGGTTTGCTTGCCTGGTTGCTCTGGCAAGGAGGGGGGTCGTCGTCGACGTAGTCGATCACAAGGGCAGCATCGGTCTCGGGGTCTACCGGAGAGAAGAGGGGGAAGAAACAGTAAATATAAAGCAAACATAGCACCACAAAGCATAACATGGCAATAAGATGTGACGGGTGTGACCTAACACGGTAGGAGGTGATACCGGCGAAGGGGGGAAACATCCGAGAAAGTATCCCCGGTGTTTCGCGTTTTCAGACAGTTGAACCGGAGGGGGAAAGTTGCGTGTTCGCTATGCTAGGGATGCGTGGCGGACGAACGGGTTGCGTATCCGGGTTCGTCTCGTCGTTCTGAGCAACTTTCATGTACAAAGTTTTTCCATCCGAGTTACGGTTTATTTTATATTAAATTTAAAAGATTTAAAACATTTTTAGAAATTATTTAATTATTTTAATTCAATATTATCCAGAATAGTGCTCGCTGACGTCAGCAGTCAACAGGGGTGTTGACTGGGTCGCTGACGTGTGGGTCCCACTGGTCATTCACTTGGTTAATTAAACAAGATTAGTTAATTTAATTAAAGTGATTAGGTTAATTAATTAGGATTAATTATATTAATTTAACAGGATTAATTAAGTTAATTAAGTTAATTAATTCATTAATTAATTAATTATTATTTATTTTTTTAATTTCTTTTAAAAAAACGTTCTGGGGCGTGGGGCCCCACTGTCATAGACACAGAGGGGGCCTAACGGGTGCGGGGCCAACAGCGACGGGCGGCAGCCCGAATGGGCGCCCGCCCAGGCCAACAGGAGGGACGGCGGGGCGTCGCCGGCCTCCGCAACGGGCGGCTGCAGCCGCCGAGGAAGGAGGGGGGCGGCCATGCGGCGGTGTAGGGACGAGGCTGCGGCGATGGCGCGGGCACACGACGGCGAGCTGGGGGGCGATGAGGCGGGCGCATCGCGGCGCCGTTGGACGTCGGGGGCGTGCGCGGCAGGGAGGGGGCGAGGCCACGCGGGGCAGGGCGATGGAGCCGGGCGAGGGCGGTGTGCGGCGCGACGGCGCACAGGGCAGAGGCGGCGGGGCGAGGCCAGCACGGGCCAGCCGGAGCAACTAGCGGCGACGGGCGCGGCCTCGCATGGGTGGGCGCGCGTGGGTGCGCGGCGAGCGGTCAGGGCGCGAGCGACGGGGAGAGAGGCGCGGTGAGCGTGCAACGGGCGCGGCCAAAGCGCGTCGACCGCGCGTGGGGGGGGCGGTGACCGTGGCGACCCAGGAAGAAAGGGGGCGAACGGGAACGATGGCACTCACTTGCGAGCAGGGAAGGGGGGCGTCGGGGCGCGTTGGCGTCGGTGAGGGAGAGGCGATGGAGCAACACCGACGAGGTGGCGGAGCACGGCAGCAACGAGGCGGCGCTGAGGATGGGCACCGACGTCGGAGGCGTAGGGTGGCGCGGGATCGAGCCCCTCCCCGATCTAGAAGTAGTCGAGTGGGAGGGGTCCGGAGAGGAGGAGGAGTCGGGAGAGGGGGGGTTCTCCGACGAGGTGCGCCGCAGGGCGCCAGCGTCGAGGGTCAGCGGCGGGGTCGAGTCCGATCCCGATTGGATCGGGGGGAGAGGGAGAGTGGGGGGAGTGGGTGCGTGGGTTAGGGTCTGCGGGGGGTGAGGGGATATGGAAGCACCGGCTGGGCCGGCCGGTAGCTGGGCCGGTGGCCTACTGGGCTGAAGCCCAGTAAGAGGGGGGGCCTTTACTCTCTCTCTCCCCTCTGCTTTTCTCTGTTAATTCCTTTTTTGTAAAAACCAGAGAAGGAAAATGATTTATCAAGGGACCCTAATAATTTAGAAAAAAGGTGAGATTAGATCATAAAAGTCCAGTGCATTTTTAGGCACTGTTACAATTATTTTTGGGAGAGATTTAGATCATTTGGAATTTTCATAAATAAATTTGCATTTTAAATTGCTGGAATGGCACTGTTATAACTGTTAGTGTCCATTTTAGCATAGGAGTGATGTTGTTTTTATTTACATCAAATTGCATTGGAATATTTGGTAAATGATGAACATTTTTCCAGCAACTTTTGCTTTTGTGCAACTTCAAGTTTCACTTATGTTTTGAATTAGAATTCGGATGGGAGTAGAAAAGAGATATTGAACAAAGGTGATTAAGCATTCTTTAGCCAAAAGATTAGGCTTAATCATACAGGGTTATTGTAGCATGACACTGGGGTGTTACAGGCGATTAAGAGAATGAATAAAATTAGAAGAGGTTTCGTTTCATGTGGAATGCCGATGAAGAAGCTTCGGGCATACCAAACGCGTGGTTAATTGGAAGAGGGTATGTGCCCCGAAACTTTTGGGAGGCCTGGGTATTAAAGATCTCGCTTGTTTCCGCCGAGCCCCGAGTCTCGGACGCCATGGTATGAGTGGGACATGAGCGTGCTCTGCCCCTGTGACGAAACGGGCATTAATTTGTTCAGAACCTGCACCAACATTACAGTTGGCATGGCCGTTGGCTCCACAGTGCATCGCTAAAAGTGACTGCCTTCCCCCCCCCCCCCCCCCCCCCCAAAATGGATTTTTGCCTAGACCGGAGCTAGGACAAAGTAGGACCAGAGCTACGGACGGCTGGAAGTAGTAAAATGTAGAGAGAGAGAGAGAACGATGTCGGAGAAGACCTCGTCCGCCATAGCCGTGATATATATAGAGAGAGATAAAAAAGGAGGTTGTGTGTGCTAACATATCCACAAAAGTAGCTTACGTACTTGCTAGTGTTATCTTTCCGTGGATTACCATCTTGGCTCCAACAATGGAGATGACCAACATCTCATACGGCACTTTTGCTTCGGTAGACCACTCTAAACACAAGGACGGTTCAGATTAACCCATACCTCTTCATAATAAAGAGCATGATGGTTATATTTCATTGTATACTCTCTTTTTCAGAATCATTTCGTTGTATATGTATACACCGTACTCTTGCTGCGCTCACAAGATAATGCGTCCCATCCATCTTTTTTTCCTTTGAATTTAAATCACAAAACTTTCAGAGAGTGCCAAGATTCGAGCCAGCAACTTATGGTTCACAATGAGTCGCCATATCGAACTTGCCAACATCAGTTAAAATGAATACAAGTGTCTTTCTTATTCTTTTATTCTGTCCTCTTTTATTTTTCCTATTTTCTTCTTTCATTCTTTCCTTTTTCTTGCTCTTTTTTCACGTCTTCTCAAGCGGTTTTGTTCCGTATTTATTTCCCTTTTCCATTTTTATTTTTTGTTTTCCTTTCTATTTTTCTTCATTTTTCACTTTCCTTTTTCTATTGCAATATGCACAAAACAATGATTTCATTTTTCCAAAATGAATGAACATTTATTAAAATTTGCGAACATTTTTTCAAACTTGGTGAAATTTTTCCAAAATCGAGAACTTTTCATCAAATTCATAAAAAAAATATTGATGAACGTCTTTTTAAAATGGATGATTTTTTTCAAAATCAATGAAACTTTTTTCTCAAAATTGATGAACTTCTTTCAAAATGAATGCATTTTTTAAAGTAGATGAACTTTGTTTTAAAATTTATGGGGTCTTTTCAAAATCGATGAACTTATTCAAATCCTTCAACTTTTTTCTCCAAAATCCATGGAATTTTTCTCAATTCATGGTGTTTTTCATTTTGTGAATATTTTGCAAATCCGTGAATATTTTTTCAAATACATGAACTTCTTCAAAAATATGATCCTTTTTAAATTCAACGGTCAAAGGTCAAAGATGTCCACGCTCAACTTGTCGTCCATGTCAACCATGAAGAAGTTTTTTTTGGTCGAACTAGAAAGAAGCGATCAGGCATATGGTCTTGACGATCGATAGCTGATCGCTTGTGTAGTTGGGCCGACCTATGAAAGGTAGCATGCGAGTGCTACCTAGGAGCTCCCGCTGTATAGGGAGTAGCTTGACATACTTTGCTTTTTCATATCTCAATTTTCTCTTTTTGAACGTTATTATGCTTTTTGAAATTTGTTCAAAATTAAAAAATGTATTCTTAAAATTGTTTGGAATACAAAGAAATCAAGGTGGGCATTCGGTAGAAACCGAAAATTTGATTTATACTATTCTTTTTTAGTCCATTTAGCAAAACTAAAACCAAAACGTTTCTGGCCTAACCGAACAATCTCCGTTGAACATGATACTTTTTTGGAAATCTCAGGACTGGCCCCAACTTTGGTAGGCACACAGGTAGGCGTGCCCATGGTAGTCATCTACACCGGGTTTGAATGATTTCCTACATCATATGCAAGTTGCGACACGTCCGGCCATTTATGAACCATTTTTGACCAGGAAAACTCAAGAAAATACAAAACTTGCCGAAAATCAAAACAACTTGGCATGGTGCCTTAACTTGGTCATACAAGCCACGTGAAAAAATTGGGGTCATTTCAAGGATGTCGAAAAACAACATGCTATGAGATGAAGCCTTGTATTTTATTAATATTTGTATTTCAATGTTTGTACATTTTTTTACAATTGCAGTCATTTCAATGTTTGTACAAGTTTTTAGAATGCAAATAAAAATTAAAAAGCAAACTTTTTTAAAAAATTAGAGAAGTTTTTAAAAGACGAGCATTTTTTGGAAATGAAGAAGAAATGAAAAGGGGAAATGGAAAAGAAACAAAAAACTATCAGCAAAAAAGAGAAAGAAATAGTGGAGAAAGTCTATTTTGCTACAGTAAGCTGGTCAGTAAAGGATACTTCTAGTAGGTTGCGTTTTTATAGTTAGACATTGAAGCTTATCAGCTCTTGTACCTAGCGACGAGCGGTCGGTAGTGAGAGTTACAAGGTTCGATCCCTCGCACTGCCATTTCATTTTTTGATATATTTTCCCTGTTTTCGCGTGTGATAACGGGCGGGCCCAGTCGGGCAGCGTCCTGTGCGTGGCGCCATCTATATGACTGTACTTCCCAAATGCCGAACCCTATTTGCCGCCCGTGGGTGTCAAACCGTCGCGGCTCCGTTGAAGTGAATCGAACGATTGACATGATACGAGTTGGCCCACTTTGAATGAGCAACCAGTTTTGGGAACCTTTTTAAAGGTTCCCTGAGCTTTTTTCCTTTTCTTCTTCATGTTTTTATTTTTTGTTTTTCTTTCTGCTTATTTCTTTCTTTTCTTTTCTTTTCTTTTACCTTATTTTGTTTCCTTTTTATTTTCCATAAATTAGAAATTCAAAAATTATTGAAATTCCAATTTTTCTTCACATATTCTAAAATTGTTCATGTTTTTCAAATGTATTCATGTTTCAAAAAAGTTCAGAATTCCAAATTCCAATAAAAGTTCGAAATTCCAATTTGTTCATTTTCCAAAAAATATTCATATTAAAAATAGTTCACCGTACATTGGGAAAATGTTCACTATGTATAAAAAGTGTTCAACGTGTGTACAAATTTTATTCAGTGTGCATTTCAAAAAAATCAGCATATATTTTCGAGAAAGTTCAGTTTTGTATTTGAAAAAATTCAACATATACTAAGAAAATGTTCAGTGTTAATTTTAAATTCACTTTTTAAAAAAAATTGTTCACATTTAACAAAATAATATATGATTTTTTACGATTTTGAAACATTGTTGGCATTCTCAAGAAATTTTGTTCACATTGTTTTGTAAAATTATTGAAAAGCCCGGATCTGCAGCTCTAATTATTACTTTAAAGTTTTTGTTTGAACACTATTATTACTTTAACGTTAGCGCTGCCTTTAAGCCGTCATCAGTCACTAGGTCGTCTGGTTAGCATTGGTTGCACGTATGGCCAGGTTGTGGGTTCGATATCCGTTTTAAGCGCTTTTATAATTTTTGCGAAATTAAGAATTAACCCCCTGGGTTCCTTCAGGAAAAAAAACTTACCAAATCATTGTAAATATGTAGGAGGTAACACATGATAATGCACAAGTTATCAGGTGTTTGGGATAGGGAACCCCAAAACGCCTTCTAGGGTTTCAAGTTGTTAAGGTGGTGCAAAGTGATTGCTGTCATAATCTACATCCCTATGATGCTCATGGGAGGACAAGGTCTCTAGTGGCAAAGGTTAGCGGCCATGGGGTTCGAGTTCGAGCAAGCAGGAGAAGGAGAATGTGGAGAACATGCTAGAAAGGATGAATTTGACGGAAAAGGAGAAGGCCACTTTGACTGTGGATGATCTTGTTGAAGGTGATCAAGAGCGGATGTAGTATTCTTTAGAGAAGGAGCACATCACCATGGTACTCAACAATAATTACAAGCCACAACCAACACAAATAGGAAAATATGACTAGACACACACTTGATTATTGGACCGACAACCAAACATGTTGTATGTATCCAGTGAAGGAAATATGCCCTAGAGGCAACAATAAAGTTGTTATTTATATTTCCTTATATCATGATAAATGTTTATTATTCATGCTAGAATTGTATTAACCGGAAATTTAGTACATGTGTGAATACATAAACAAACAGAGTGTCACTAGTATGCCTCTACTTGACTAGCTCATTAATCAAAGATGGTTAAGTTTCCTAGCCATGGACAAAGAGTTGTCATTTGATAAGCGGGATCACATCATTAGAGAATGATGTGATTGACTTGACCCATCCGTTAGCTTAGCACGATGATCGTTACAGTTTCATTGCTACTGCTTTCTTCATGACTTATACATGTTCCTCTGACTATGAGATTATGCAACTCCCGAATACCGGAAGAACACCTTGTGTGCTATCAAACGTCACAACGTAACTGGGTGATTATAAAAATGCTCTACAGGTGTCTTTGATGGTGTTTGTTGAGTTGGCATAGATCAAGATTAGGATTTGTCACTCCGAGTATCGGAGAGGTAATGAGTTAGTTACGGGATGATGCATTACAGAACGAGTAAAGAGACTTGCTGGTAACAAGATTGAACTAGGTATTGAGATGACGACGATCGAATCTCGGGCAAGTAACATACCGATGACAAAGGGAACAACGTATATCGTTATGCGGTTTGACCGATAAAGATCTTCGTAGAATATATAGGAACCAATATGAGCATCCAGGTTCCGCTATTGGTTATTGACTAGAGATGAGTCTCGGTCATGTCTACATAGTTCTCGAACCCGTAGGGTCCGCACGCTTAACGTTCTATGACGATTTGTATTATGAGTTATGTGATTTGATGACCGAAGTTTGTTCGGAGTCCCGAATGAGATCGGGGACATGATGAGGACTCTCGAAATGGACGAGACGTAAAGATCGATATATTGAAAGGCTATATTCGGGCATCGGAAAGGTTCCGAGTGATTCGGGTATTTTTTGGAGTACCGGAGAGTTACGGGAATTCGTATTGGGCCTTAATAGGGGGGAAGGAGAGAAAGGCCTCAAGGGTGGCCGCGCCCCTTTTCCATGGACTGGTCCAAATTAGACTAGGGAAAGGGGGTGCCCCCTTCCTTCCTTCTCCTTCTCCCTTCCCTTTTTCCTATTCCATGTGGGAGGTGGAATCCTACTAGGACTAGGGAGTCCTAGTAGAACTCCACACTTTGGGCGCGCCCTATGAGGGCCGGTGAGGGAGTCCTGGATTAGGGGGTCTCCGGACAGCCGGACTATATCCTTTGGCCGGACTGTTGGACTATGAAGATACAAGATTGAAGACTTTGTCCCGTGTCCGGATGGGACTTTCCTTGGCGTGGAAGGCAAGCTTGGCAATACGGATATGTAGATCTCCTCCCTTGTAACCGACTCTGTGTAACCCTAGCTCCCTCCGGTGTCTATATAAACCGGAGGGATTAGTCCGTAGGACAACAACAATCATACCATAGGCTAGCTTCTAGGGTTTAGCCTCTACGATATCGTGGTAGATCAACTCTTGTAATACTCATATCATCAAGATCAATCAAGCAGGAAGTAGGGTATTACCTCCATCAAGAGGGCCCGAACCTGGGTAAACATCGTGTCCCCCGCCTCCTGTTACCATCCGCCTTAGATGCACAGTTCGGGACCCCCTACCCGAGATCCGCCGGTTTTGACACCGACATTGGTGCTTTCATTGAGAGTTCCACTGTGTCGTCACCGTAAGGCTTGATGGCTCCTTCGATCATTGGTAGCGATGCGGTCCAGGGTGAGGTTTTCCTCCCCGAACAGATCTTCGTATTCGGCGGCTTCGCACTGTGGGCCAACTCGCTTGGCCATCTGGAGCAGATCGAGAGCTACGCCCCTGGCCATCAGGTCAGGTTCGGAAACCTAAACTACACTGTTGACATCCGCGGAGACTTGATCTTCGACGGATTCGAGCCCATGTCAAGTGCGCCGCACGATCATGACGAGAATGATTTAGCTCTGCCGCCGGACAGTGTTCGGGAGATCACACCTGCAACTACTCCAGCCTTCAATCTGGAATAAATTGCGCCATCCGAGGACGGGTGGATGGACCCCGCCATGGAGGCCGCACTCTTAGTGGCGATAGAGCCGGATACTGACTTCACCCCTTACGAGAGCCGTGTTGCCGAACCACTGGATTCGTCCCCGGCCACGGACTCCGAGCCGCCTGCGTCCGTGCCCATCGAATCTGATTGGGCACCGATCATGGAGTTCACCTCTGCGGACATCTTTCAGCACTCACCTTTTGGCGACGTGCTAAATTCATTAAGGTCTCTCTCCTTGTCAAGAGAACCTTGGCCGAACTATGTCCGGCTAGAATGGGATGCGGACGATGAAGAAATTCGCTCCCCACCCACCACCCACTTAGTAGCCACTGTCGACGATTTAACAGACATGCTCGACTTCGACTCCGAAGACATCGACGGTATGGATGATGATGCAGGAGACGAACAGGAACCACCGCCCACAGGGCGCTGGACCGCCACCTCATCATATGATATATACATGGTGGACACCCCCAAAGAAGGCAATGGCGATGAGACAGCGGAGGATGACCCCTCCAAGAAGCAACCCAAGCGCCGACGCCAGTGGCGCCGCTCTAAGTACCGCCATAGCAAAAGTAGTGATACCGGCACAAGAGACAATAACACTCCGGATAGTGCCAAAGACGACAACAATCCCCTCTAGCACGATTTAGAGCGGGAGGGTGAACAAACTAGCCCTCCAGAGCAGGCAACAGATAGAGAATTGGAGGAGGACAATTACATGCCTCTCTCCGAAGAAGAGGTGAGCCTCGACGACGAAGAATTCATCGTGCCTGAGGATCCCATCGAGCAGGAGTGCTTCAAGCGCCGGCTTATGGCCACAATAAATAGCTTGAAGAAAAAGCAACAATAGCTTCAAGTTGATCAAGATTTGCTAGCAGACAGATACACCGAAGTCCTTGCGGCCAGGGAATACGAACTCGAGCACCCCTCCAAGAGTTACCCAAAGCGCAGGTCGCTACCTCATCTCGAGGAGGAAGCATTGAAACCTACATCACCAGTGTACGATGCGGCTGACCGGCCACCTTGTGGCCGAGCCAGAGAGGCGTTTCAGCCTGAAGTTCAGCCTGCACCCCGCTGCCACTCAAACAAAAATACCAAGGCCCAGGGCAAAACACGGGACCTGCGAAACGTATTGGAAAGCAGGACAAAACATGCCAAGTCGATATACGGGTCACGGGGGCGCGCGCCAACACGGGACAATGACCGTCACGCCGGACACACTAAAAGTAAATCCGGCTGGGCCGAATAGAGCAGACAAGACTCATATGAACTGCATCGTGATATAGCCCGGCACAGAGGCGCCGCACACCCCCTATGCTTCACTGATGAAGTTATGGATCACGAATTCCCAGAGGGTTTTAAACCCGTAAATATCGAATCGTATGATGGTACAACAGATCCCGCTGTATGGATTGAGGATTTTCTCCTCCACATCCACATGGCTCGCGGTGATGATCTGCATGCCATCAAGTACCTCCCACTAAAACTCAAAGGACCAGCTCAACATTTTCTGAATAGCTTGCCAGCAGACTCCGTCGACAGTTGGGAGGATCTGGAAGACGCATTCCTTGACAACTTCCAGGGCACTTATATGCGACCACCGGATGCTGATGACTTGAGCCATATAACTCAGCAGCCAGGGGAATCGGCCAGGCAATTCTGGACATGGTTCCTAACTAAGAAAAACCAAATTGTCGACGATCCGGATGCAGAGGCCTTAGCGGCATTCAAGCATAACATCCGTGACGAGTGGCTCGCCCGGCACCTCGTCCACGAGAAGCCGAAGTCTATGGAGCCCTCACGACACTCATGACCCGCTTTTGCGCGGGCGAGGATAGCTAGCTGACTCGCAGCGACAACACATCAAGGAATCTGGGCACTTCAGATACCAAAGATGCCAACGGTAGACCACGTCGTAACAGACACAAGCGCCGCGACAACGGCGATAACGGCGATGATACGGCAGTCAATGCCGGATTCAGAGGCTCTAGATTCGGTCAGCGGAAAAAGCCATTCAAAAGAAGTACTCCGGGCCCGTCCAGTTTGGATCGCATACTTGATCGCTCGTGTCAAATCCACGGCACCCCCGATAAGCCAGCCAATCATACCAATAGAGAATGCTGGGTGTTCAAGCAGGTCGGCAAGTTGAATGCCGAAAACAAGGACAAGGGGCTGCACAGTGATGACGAGGAGGATCCCCGACCGCCGAACACGGGAGGACAGAAGAGGTTCCCCCCCCCCCACAAGTGAAGACGGTGAACATGATATACGCAACCCACATTCCCAAGAGGGAACGGAAGCGTGCACTAAGGGACGTCTATGCGATAGAGCCCGTAGCCCCAAAGTTCAACCCATGGTCCTCTTGTCCGATCACCTTCGATCACAGGGACCACCCCACTAGTATCCGTCATGGCGGATCCGCCGCATTGGTCCTAGACCCCATCATTGATGGATTTTCACCTCACTCGAGTCCTTATGGACGGCGGCAGCAGCCTGAACCTGCTCTATCAGGATACAGTGCGCAAAATGGGTATAGATCCCTCGAGGATCAAACCCACCAAAACCACCTTTAAGGGTGTCATCCCAGGTGTAGAGGCCCATTGCACGGGCTCAATCACACTGGAAGTGGTCTTCGGATCTCCGGACAACTTCCGAAGCGAGAAGTTAATCCTCAATATCGTCCCATTCCGCAGTGGCTATCACACACTGCTCGGGCGAACCACATTTGCAAAATTCAATGTGGTACCGCATTACGCATACCTCAAGCTCAAGATGCCAGGACCTAGGGGGGTCATAACAGTCAATGGAAACACAGAATGCTCGCTCCGCACGGAAGAGCACACTGCGACCCTCGCAGCAGAAGCACAAAGCAGCCTTTCAAGGAAAACCGCAAATTCGGTGATACGGCCCCCGGACACTGTTAAGCGAGTCCGGAGTAACCTGCAACAGGATCGCCTGGAACGTTCAGAGCTCGCCTAACAATTCGTCTCCCGTCCCAGTCCCAGTCAAGCGACGAAATCCGTGCCACGTGTACATAATTACGCACTGACAATACCATGGGCATAGGCGGGGGCACGATCAGGGCACGTCCCACAATGCGGCTTAACCGCCCCAGGGGCTGCATACCTTTATCATTTTTTCTGTTTCAGGACCTTACTCTATGGAAGCCCTTTCCGGCAGTATGATTGCTGGACACATTACGGGAAGGAACAACCAAGGAGGCAAGAAGCTAAGACGTACAAGGAAACCCCCAGGTGGTCTCTAATAACAACCGATATAAACACTTTTTTACTACCCATACGCAGCTTGCCCTTGGATAGGACATGTCAAATAGTCCTATTTTTCGTTTATTGCCCTAGTTGTATCAGTACGCTTCGACGTATTATTTAAATAACAATGCATAGCATTAGTCTATTATTGCATTATTCATCCTTTTTTTTCTTATATGTTCATTTACAACAACTTGAACCCGTACACTCTAGTACGGTCAGCACGCCAGGGGCTTTCGTTTACCCCATAATCCGGCGTGAGAAGTCCGAACACTTTCGACAGTGTGGCACCCCGAACTTATAGCATTATATGCATCAGCTCCAAATCATGTCTTGGGTCAATAGTTGGGTTTGCCCGGCTCCCATGTTTTGGTACCTTATGTTCCGCTATATCGGCTAAGGTAGCGCTGGGAGAACTACTGCGATTGTGTCCCGATTCTTCCGGATGAGCACCTCAGTAGAGAAAGCCGAAAGCTGACTGTCATGATAAGGCGAGAGCTGGTCGCTGTTCGAGAGGTCTCAAGTCCTTAAAGACTTCATCCGCTTCGGGCGAGGAGTCGGCCTTGCCCGGCTTAGGCGTATATAGTGCCCCAAATTTGGCCTTCCAAATACTAGGGGCTTCGCCAAAATTTAAAATTGTAGACTTCTATGGCTAAGTGAGAGTGATAAAGCCTTATAGTCTGATTGCCTGGTTCGTTGTGTTGAACACCTCCCTTGAAGGACCCAAAATTGGGCTAAAGAGTGCTCAGGTTTATCCCGAACACCCCAGTACTAGCTACACGGGGCAGAAGCCGACGACTGGCCAACTCTCAGATTTTATAAACGGCCGCACAGAAGGTAATATTTTAAATTCAAAAAGCGTTGCATAGCGCAAATGAACTCGTTTCACATTACAGGATCACATGAGCATGTTCATTCAAAAATTACATCTCTAGCACATTCCTCCGCCACAAGGCGGGAACCCTTCAGGACACTGTCATAATACATTTCGGGGCAGCAATGCTCCTTGCCCTCCGGCAGCCCTTCCTTCACCAGCTTTATGGCGTCCAGCTTCGCCCAGTGCACTTTCGCCCGGGCAAAAGCCCGCGCGCACCCTCGATGCAGACGGACCGCTTTATGAATTCAAGCCGTGGGCAGGCATCCACAAGCCGCCTCACCAGACCGAAGTAGCTGCTAGGCAGGGGATCGCCAGGCCACATCCAGACTATAAGACCCTTCATGGCCTGTTCGGCCGCCTTGTGAAGCTCGACCAGTTGCTTCAGTTGGTTGCTCAAGGGCATTGGGTGTTCGGTCCCAGTATACTGAGACCAGAACAACTTTTTCGTCGAGCTCCCCTCCTCAGCTCGATAAAACTCTGCGGCATCCAGTACACTGCGGGGAAGATCTGCGAACACTCCTGGAGAGCTCCGAATTTGGGTAAGTAAAAGGAAAGTTTCCTTCACATGATTGCTTTGCATAATGAATGCCTTACCTGCTGCTATCATCTTCACCGCATCAATCTCCTGGAGGGCCTTGTGGGCTTCAGCCTTGGTGCTTCATGCACTTTCAAGCGCCTTTGCAAGCTCGGACTCTCACGTCTTAGAGTCGAGCTCCAAGGACTCATGTTTTTTGGCGAGAGCCTCGAGCTCTTGCTGCACCTCGTCTACCCGGGCTTCTTGCTTTTCCCGCTCAATGCACTCCTTGGCCGCTTTGTCTTCGGCCTCGGACAGCGCCTTCTTCAGGGTCGCCACCTCGGTTGTGGCCCCTGGAAAATTCATAATGATCCTATTACTTTGCAACCAAATATCTTTTTAATATATAGACAAGGTATTGCTTACTTTTGCTCTCCTCGAGCTACCTCTTGGTAAGGCTGAGCTCTTTCTCGGACCGCTCAAGGTCCTGCTTCAGTGCAGCGACCTCCGCAGTACTTGCGGCAGTGGCCAGCAGTGAAGCCAGCATATGCACATAGACATATTCTGATTAGACTCCTGAGTCATTATTTGATCCTCTATTCGGCCTTTCTTCGCGAACGCCAAACAGAGCATTAGGGGCTACTGTCTATGCGGTAATATTCTCCTATATTTTGATTGCTTACCTCAAAGCCTGTTAGGTGGCTGGCACAAGCTTTGGTTAGTCCGTTTTTGGCGGACTAAACTTTCTCGATCACCGCACTCATGATAGTGCGGTGCTCTTCGTCGATGGAAGCGCCACGAAGCGCTTCCAGCAAGTTGTTCGGCGCCTGTGGATGGACATAGGCCACCGGCATGGGCGGCTTGCCCCTCTTAGCGGGGAATCGCCTGCCGGAGTTCGGAACCACTGAAGGTTCCGGCGCAGTGTTCGGCTGGGGGCCGAACTTGGAGCCCGTAGGAGTCTTGCTCCCTTTGCGCCAAGGGTCCGAAAGGTTGCCTCGAGGCACCCCCAGGATTACCTCCCCTCAGCTCGGTGCCTTTTGAGACAACACCTCGATGTTGTCCGTAGGGCAAGGGGTGGAGGCGGTCGGAAGTGAATCGCTATTCATATCCGATGAGTCCAAAGAACCGTCCGACGAAGATACGTCGAGACGGGCTCGGGACAGACTGTGTAATCATATTCGGCGTGAGGAGAAGCAGTGCAATAGAACATACCATGAATTACTATGGTATCCGGATACTTATGACTTCACCACGGGCTTCTCCCTGGGTAACCACTCGTCGTCGCTGTAGGCGGCCGTCGTGGAGCAGTCTGGAAGGAGGGTCCTTCCCTTCTTGGACCCTTCGGCCTCCCCGGTTGGGGCGGCCTTCCTTTTCTTGTCTCCCCCAGCTGGGGGGGGGGGCTTTCCTCTTCCTCCTCCTCGTTTTCGTGGGCGGAGTGCGCTTTGGAGTTATCGGACGATGAGTCCGATATAACCTTGCACCGGAGACCCTTTCCCCGTGGGCTTCTTCTTGGCCTTCTTCACGGGCACCTCGTAAGGCGTCAGAACCAGCATCTCCATTAGGAGAGCATCTGCAAGATCTTTGGGCAGGGGGGCTGGGCAATCAATCTACTCCGCTGTCTCTAGCCAGTCCTGTTAATGGCATGGGAGCTTAGATCCCGCACATGATTAAACTGGGGCAAATAAATATCCGGTGAGATATAAAAACTTACCGGATTGGCATGGCGCTTTGCGCTGAGTCTGCGGTCCTCGGTAAGGGGAGGAGGTACCTCGACACCCTTGAATAGCACCTTCCAGACGTCCTTGTGCGTCGTGTCGAAGAGCTCTCGCAGCGTCTGGTGCTCGGCCGGGTCGAACTCCCACAAATTGAATACCCGTCAATGACACGGGAGAATCCGGTGGAAGAGCATGACCTGGACCATGTTGACGAGCTTGATTTTCTTGCTCATCATGTTCTTGATGGTCTGGAGTCCGGTCAGCTCTACCGGGGAACCCCAGGACAGGCCCTTCTCTTTCCAGGAGGTGAGCCGCGTGGGGATTCTGGATCGAAATTCGGGGGCCGCCACCCAGTTGGTGTCGCGCAGCTCGGTGATGTAGAACCACCCCGATTGCCACCCCTTTATGGTCTCCACATAGGAGCCTTCGAGCTAGGTGATGTTAGGCATTTTGCCCACCATGGCGCCTCCGCACTCCGCTTGCTGGCCGACCACCACCTTTGGTTTAACATTGAAGGTCTTCAGCCACAGGCGGAAGTGGGGCCTGATGCGGAGGAAGGCCTCGCTCACGACGATAAACGCCGAGATGTTGAGGATGAAATTGGGGGCCAGATCATGAAAATCCAGCCCATAGTAGAACATGAGCCTGCGGACAAACGGGTGAAGGGGAAATCCCAGTCCGCGGACAAAGTGGGTAAGGAAAACTACCCTCTCATGGGGTGAGGGCGTAGGGATGATCTGCCCCGCATCTGGCAGCCGGTGCGCGATGTCCGCAGCCAGATATCCGGCTTCCCGTAGCTTTGCAATGTTCTCCTCCATGATGGAGGAGACCATCCACTTGCCTCCCGCTCCGGACATGCTTGGAGTAGTTTGAGGAGAAAGACGCAAACTTGGGCGCTGGAGCTCGAGTGCGCGAGAATGGATAAGCAAGGAGGAAGAAGGCATGGGTAAAAAGGGTGAATCTTTGTCCCTTTATAAGGGCGAAAGAGGCAATACGCCTCCCCACTTACCTGGTAAAATCGCTTATTCCCCGAGCGCCGTAATTGATGGCGTGGTTGGGTTACCCACGTCCGTATTGATGAGAATCATGTGATAAGGGGACACGATCTCTGCTTCGACAAGATGTGTCAAGAAAACCGCCTCGCGATATGTGCAGTGCTGGTTAAGAAAAACGGTTCGAATAATGACCGGGCCATGGCATGATGTCATGTTGCTAAACGTGTCAGCAGACAAGATTTGTGGAAATATTATTCTCTCTACGGTGGTATGTGGGACTTGTTTTGCAGAGCCGGACACTATCCTTGTGTTCAAAATCTTCTATGGAGTATTCGAAGGAAGAACCCGCCTTGCAATGCCGAAGACAAATCTGCGCGCCGGACTCATCGTCATTGAAGCCTGGTTCAGGGGCTACTGAGGGAGTCCTGGATTAGGGGGTCTTCGAACAGCCGGACTATATCCTTTGGCCGGACTGTTGGACTATGAAGATACAAGATTGAAGACTTCGTCCCATGTCCGGATGGGACTTTCCTTGGCGTGGAAGGCAAGCTTGGCAATATGGATATGTAGATCTCCTACCTTGTAACCGACTTTGTGTAACCCTAGATCCCTCCGGTGTCTATATAAACCGGAGGGATTAGTCCTTAGGACAACAACAATCATACCATAGGCTAGCTTCTAGGGTTTAGCCTCTACGATCTTGTGGTAGATCAACTCTTGTAATACTCATATCATCAAGATCAATCAAGCAGGACGTAGGGTATTACCTCCATCAAGAGGGCCCGAACCTGGGTAAACATCGTGTCCCCCGCCTCCTGTTACCATCCGCCTTAGACGCACAGTTCGGGACCCCCTACCCGAGATCCGCTGGTTTTAACACCGACAACTGGCCTCCTCCTTCCTCCATCCTTTATATATGTGGCCAGGGGCACCCCATAGACACACAAGTTGATTGTTTCCAGCCGTGTGCGGTGCCCCCTCCACCATAATCCACCTCGGTCATATCGTAGTGGTGCTTAGGCGAAGCCCTGTTCCAGTAGCATCATCATCACCGTCATCACGCTGTCGTGCTGACGAAGCTCTCCCTCGACACTCTGCTGGATCATGAGTTCGTGGGACGTCACCGAGCTGAATGTGTGCAGATCGCGGAGGTGCCGTACTTTTGGTACTAGGATCGGTCGATCATGAGGACGTACGACTACATCAACCGCGTTGTCATAACGCTTCCGCTTACGGTCTACAAGGGTACATAGACAACACTCTCCCCTCTCGTTGCTATGCATCACCATGATCTTGCATGTGCGTAGGATTTTTTTGAAATTACTGCGTTCTCCGACAGTGGTATCAGAGCCAGGTCTATGCGTAGATGTTATATGCTCGAGTAGAACACAAAGGAGTTGTGGGCGTGGGTATATACATATTGATTGCCATCACTAGTTGATTCTTGATTCGGCGGTATTGTTGGCTGAAGCGGCCCAGACCAACATTATGCGTACGCTTACGCGAGACTGGTTCTACCGACGTGCTTCGCACACAGGTGGCTGGTGGGTGTCAGTTTGTCCAACTTTAGTTGAATCGGATTCAATGAACAGGGTTCTTTCTGAAGATCAAAAAGCAATCACTATACCGCGTTGTGGTTTTTGATGCGTAGGTAACAATGGTTCTTGCTTAGCTCGTAGCAGCCACGTAAAACTTGCAACAACAAAGTAGAGGATGTCTAACTTATTTTTGCAGGGCTTGTTGTGATGTGATATGGTCAAGACGTGATGTGATATAATTTGTTGTATGAGATGATCATATTTTTCTTGAAGTTGTCGGCAACTGGCAGAAGCCTTATGGTTGTCTCTTTATTGCATAAGATGCAAGCGCCAAATAATTGCTTTACTTTATTGCTATGCGATAGCAATAGTTGCAAGAGCAATAGTTGGCGAGACGACCATGTGATGACACGTTGATAGAGTTCAAGATGATGGAGATTATGGTGTCATGCCGGTGATGATAGAGATCATGACAGTACTTTTGAGATGGAGATCAAAGGCGCAAGATGATCATGGCCATATCATGTCACATATTTTGATTGCATGTGATGTTTATCCTTTGCGCATCTTATTTTGCTTAGTTCGGCGGTAGCATTATAAGATGATCTCTCACTAAATTTCAAGGTATAAGTGTTCTCCCTGAGTATGCACCGTTGCGATAGTTGTCATGCCGAGACACCACGTGATGATCGGGTGTGATAAGCTCTACGTTCACATACAATGGGTGCAAGCCAGTTTTGCACACGGAATACTCAGGTTAAACTTGACGAGCCAAGCATATGCAGATATGGCCTCAAAACACTGGAGACCGAAAGGTCGAGCGTGAATCATATAGTAGATATGATCAACATAGTGGTGTTCACCATTGAAAACTACTCCATCTCACATGATGATCGGACATGGTTTAGTTGATTTGGATCACGTGATCATTTAGATGACTAGAGGGATGTTTATCTAAGTGGGAGTTCTCAAGTAATATGATTAATTGAACTTTAATTTATCATGAACTTAGTCCTGATAGTATTTGCATAACTATGTTGTAGATCAATAGCTCGCGATGTAGCTCCCAATTTATTTTTGATATGTTCCTAGAGAAAAACTATGTTGAAAGATGATAGTAGCAATGATGCGGACTAGGTCTGTGATCTGAGGATTATCCTCATTGCTGCATAGAATAATTATGTCCTTGATGCACCGCTAGGTGATAGAACTATTGTGGGAGCAGATGCATATGTTATGAACGTTTGACAAGCTCAGTATGATGATTACTTGATAGTTTAGTGCACCATTCTTTACGGCTTAGAACCGGGACTTCAAAAATGTTTTGAATGCCACGGAGCATATAAGATGTTCCAAGAGTTGAAATTGGTATCTCATACTCATGCCCGTGTCAAGAGGTATGAGACCTCTGACAGTACTTTGCCTACAAGATGGAGGAGAATAGCTCAACGAGTGAGCATGTGCTCAGAATGTCTAAGTACTACAATCACTTGAATCAAGTGGGAGTTAATCTTCCCGATAAGATAGTGATTGACAAAGTTCTCTAGTCACTATCACCAAGTTACTAGAACTTCGTGATGAACTATAATATGCAAGGGATAATGGAAACGATTCCCAAAGCTCTTTGCGATGCTGAAATCGGCGAAGGTAGAAATCAAGAAAAAGCATCAAGTGTTGATGGTTGACAAGACCACTAGTTTCAAGTAAAAGGGCAAGGGAAAGAAAGGGAACTTCAAGAAGAATGGCAAGCAAGTTGCCACTCCCATGAAGAAGCCCAAAGCTAGACCCAAGCCTGAAACTGAGTGCTTCTACTGCAAAAGAAATGGTCACTTGAAGTGGAACTACCCTAGATACTTGGCAGATAAGAAGGATGGCAAAGTGAACAAAGGTATATTTGATATACATGTTATTGATGCGTAATTTACTAGTGTTTATAGCAAACCCCTCGGTATTTGATACTAGTTCAGTTGCTAAGAGTAGTAACTCGAAACAGGAGTTGCAATATAAACAAAGACTAGTTGAGGACAAGGTGACGATGTGTGTTTGAAATGATTCCAAGGTTGATAAGATCACCATCGCACACTCCCTTTACCTTCGGGATTAGTGTTGAACCTAAAATAAATGTTATTTGGTGTTTGTGTTGAGCATAATATGATTGGATCATGTTTATTGCAATATGGTTATTCACTTAAGTCAACGAATAATTGTTATTCTATTTACATGAATAAAACCTTCTGTGGTCATACACCCAAGGTGAATGGTTTATTGAATCTCGATCGTAGTGATACACATGTTCATAGTATTGAAGCTAAAAGATGCAGAGTTGATAATGATAGTGCAACTAATTTTTGGCACTGCCGTATAGGTCATATTGGTGTAAGGTGCATGAAGAAACTCCATTCTGATGGACTTCTGGAATCACTTGATTATGAATCACTAGGTACTTGTGAACCATGCCTCATGGGCAAGATGACTAAAACTCCGTTCTCCGGAACAATGGAGTGAGCAACAGAGTTATTGGAAATCATACATACTGATGTATGTGGTCCAATGAACATTGAAGCTCGCGGCGGATATCGTTATTTTCTCACCTTCATAGATGATTTGAGCAGATATGGGTATATATACTTAATGAAACATAAGTCTGAAACATTTGAAAAGTTCAAAGAATTTCAGAGTGAAGTGGAAAATCATCGTAACAAGAAAATCAAGTTTCTACGATCTAATCGTGGAGGTGAATATTTGAGTTATGAGTTTGGACTTCATTTGAAATAATGCGGAATAGTTTCGCAACTCACGCCACCTGGAACACCACAACGTAATGGTATCTCCGAACGTCGTAACCGCGCTTTATTAGATATGGTGCGATCTATGATGTCTCTCACTGATTTACCGCTATCGTTTTGGGGTTATGCATTAGAGACAGCTGCATTCACATTAAATAGGGAACCATCTAAATCCATTGAGATGATACCTTATGAACTATGGTTTGGCAAGAAACCAAAGTTGTCGTTTCTTAAAGTTTGGGGTTGCGATGCTTATGTGAAAAAGTTTCAAACTGATAAGCTCGAACCCAAATCGGAGTAGTGCGTCTTCATAGGATACCCAAAAGAAACTGTTGGGTACACCTTCTATCACAGATCCAAAGGCAAGATATTTTGTTGCTAAGAATGGATCCTTTCTAGAGAAGGAGTTTCTCTCGAAAGAAGTGAGTGGGAGGAAAGTAGAACTTGCTGAGGTAATTATACCTTCTCCCGAATTGGAAAGTAGTTCATCACAGAAATCAGTTCTAGTGATTCCTACACCAATTAGTGAGGAAGCTAATGATGATGATCATCAAGTTACTACTGAACCTCGTAGGTCAACCAGAGTACGGTCCGGACCAGAGTGGTATGGTAATCCTGTTCTGGAAGTCATGTTACTAGACCATGACGAACCTACAAACTATGAGGAAGCGATGATGAGCCCAGATTCCGCAAAATGGCTTGAGGCCATGAAATATGAGATGGGATCCATGTATGAGAACAAAGTATGGACTTTGATTGACTTTCCCGATGATCGGTGAGTCATTGAGAATAAATGGATCTTCAAGAGGAAGACGGACGATGATAGTAGTGTTACTATCTACAAAGCTCGAATTGTCGCAAAACGTTTTCGACAAGATCAAGGTGTTGACTACGATGAGATTTTCTCACTCGTATCGATGCTTAAAAGTCTGTACGAATCATCTTAGCAGTTGCCGCATTTTATGAAATCTAGCAAATGGATGTCAAAACTGCATTCCTTAATGGATTTCTTAAAGAAGAGTTGTATATGATGCAACCAGAAGGTTTTATCAATCCTAAAGGTGATAACGAAGTGAGCAAGCTCCAGCGATCCATCTATGGACTGGTGCAAGCATCTCAGAGTTGGAATATATTCTTTGATAAAGTGATCAAAGCATATGGTTTTATACAGACTTGCGGTAAAGCCTGTATTTACAAGAAAGTGAGTGGGAGCACTACAACATTTCTGATAAGTATATGTGAATGACATATTGTTGATCGGAAATAATGTAGAATTTTCTGGAAAGCATAAAGGCCTGTTTGAAAGGAGTTTTTCAAAGAAAGACCTCGGTGAAGCTACTTACATATTGAGCATCAAGATCTATAGAGATAGATCAAGACGCTTGATATATTTTCAATGAGTACATACCTTGACAAGATTTTGAAGTAGTTCAAAATAGAACAATCAAAGAAGGAGTTCTTGCCTGTGTTGCAAGGTGTGAAGTTGAGTAAAGACTCAAAACCCGACCACGGTAGAAAATAGAAAGAGAATGAAAAGTCATTCCCTATGCCTCAGTCATAGGTTCTATAAAACATGTTATGTTGTGTACCAGACCTATTGTGTACCTCACCATAAGATTGGCAAGAGGGTACAATAGTGATCCAGGAGTGGATCACTGGACAACGGTCAAAAATATCCTTAGTGGAATAAGGAAATGTTTCTCAATTATGGAGGTGACAAAGAGTTCATCGTAAAGAGTTACGACGATGCAAGCTTTAACACCGATCTGGATGACTCCAAGTCTCAATCTAGATACATATTAAAAGTGGGAGAAATTAGCTAGAGTAGCTCCGTGCAAAGCATTGTAGACATAGAAAATTTGCAAAATACATACGGCTCTGAATGTGGCAGACCTATTGAATAAATTTCTCTCACAAACAAAACATGATCACTCTTTGGGTGTTAATCACATAGCGATGTGAACTAGATTATCGACTCTAGTAAACCCTTTGGGTGTTAGTCACATGGAGATGTGAACTAATCACATAAAGATGTGAACTATTCGTGTTAAATCACATGACGATGTGAACTAGATTATTGACTCTAGTGCAAGTGGGATACTGAAGGAAATTGTCCTAGAGGCAATAATAAAGTTGTTATTTATATTTCCTTATATCATGATAAATGTTTGTTATTCATGCTAGAATTGTATTAACCGGAAACTTAGTACATGTGTGAATACATAAACAAACAGAGTGTCACTAGTATGCCTCTACTTGACTAGCTCATTAATCAAAGATGATTAAGTTTCCTAGCCATGGACAAAGAGTTGTCATTTGATAAGCGGGATCACATCATTAGAGAATGATGTGATTGACTTGACCCATCCGTTAGCTTATCATGATGATCGTTACAGTTTCATTGCTACTGCTTTCTTCATGACTTATACATGTTCCTCAGACTATGAGATTATGCAACTCCCGAATACCAGAGGAACACCTTATGTGCTATCAAACGTCACAACGTAACCGGGTGATTATAAAGATGCTCTACAGGTGTCTCCGATGGTGTTTCTTGAGTTGGCATAGATCAAGATTAGGATTTGTCACTCCGAGTATCGGAGAGGTATCTCTGGGCCCTCTCGGTAATGCACATCACTATAAGCCTTGCAACCAATGTGACTAATGAGTTAGTTATGGGATGATGCATTACGGAACGAGTAAAGAGACTTGCCGGTAACGAGATTGAACTTGGTATTGAGATACCGATGATCGAATCTCGGGCAAGTAACGTACCGATGATAAAGGGAACATCGTATATCATTATGCGGCTTGGCCGATAAAGATCAACGTAGAATATGTAGGAACCAATATGAGCATCTAGGTTCCGCTATTGGTTATTGACTGGAGATGAGTCTCAGTCATGTCTACATAGTTCTCGAACCCGTAGGGTCCGCACACTTAACGTTCTGTGACGATTTATATTATGAGTTATGTGATTTGATGACCGAAGTTTGTTTGGAGTCTCGGATGAGATCGGGGACATGATGAGGAGTCTCGAAATGGCTGAGACGTAAAGATCGATATATTGGAATGCTATATTCAGACATCGGAAAGGTTCCGAGTGATTCGGGTATTTTTTGGAGTACCGGAGAGTTACGAGAATTTGTATTGGGCCTTAATGGGCCATACGGGAAATGAGAGAAAGGCCTTAAGGGTGGCCGCACCCCTTCCCATTGGACTGGTCCGAATTGGACTAGGGAAAGGGGGCGCCCCCTTCCTTCCTTCTCCTTCTCCCTTCCCTTTTTCCTATTCCATGTGGGAGGTGGCATCCTACTAGGACTAGGGAGTCCTAGTAGGACTCCACACTTTGGGTGCGCCCTATGAGGGCCGGCCTCCTCCTCCCTCCATCCTTTATATACGTGGCCAGGGGCACCCCATAGACACACAAGTTGATTGTTTCCAGCCGTGTGCGGTGCCCCCTCCACCATAATCCACCTCGGTCATATTGTAGCGGTGCTTAGGCGAAGCCCTGTTCCGGTAGCATCATCATCACCGTCATCACGCCATCGTGCTGACAAAACTCTCCCTTGAAGCTCTACTAGATCGTGAGTTCGCGGGACGTCACCGAGCCGATCATGTGTAGATCGCGGAGGTGCCGTACCTTCGGTGCTAGATCGGTCGACATGAAGACGTACGACTACATCAACCGCGTTGTCATAATGCTTCCTCTTACGGTCTACAATGGTACTAGACAACACTCTCCCCTCTCGTTGCTATGCATCACCATGATCTTGCGTGTGCGTAGGATTTTTTTTTGAAATTACTGCGTTCCCCATCACCCAGTGCTATCATCTTCCATTGGTTGCACCAAGAGACCATAAGCTCTTGGACTTCTGCATGTTGCGGTAACAAACACATACGGATCCATCATATAACATGAAAAATAACCTACAAAAAACTGTGAACTTTCACTCTGTTAAAAATACAATCATTGTGACAATTCTAAGTAGCCCAAAGCAAAGCACAAGCACCCATGTAGATCTATGCTTTTTTTTGGCCTCAACCCCCTTAAAGGGCCGACACAATTCATTTGCCCATGTACATTTGGGTCCGCGTGGATAGAAAACACGACCCAACGTGCCGATGAAAACAGATGGTTGTCCATTTTTGTGTCTGCTTCGACCCATTTCCAACCCAAATTTGGTCTGGATTTGGGTCCGCATGGACACTCCACGCACGCCCATGACGTCCTCCCCTTGTCCTCCCATGGCCCGCCTGGCAGCGACACACAGGTCATTCTTCCTCCCCCCCCTCACCAACAAACTAGCATCTTCGTCATCACCATCGCCGCCGAACTTTCGGCCTCTTCCCCACTACCACTGCCCCCTCCGCCGCATCCACCGATGACCCCATTGCCACCGCATCCACCGGCGTCCACTCTATCAGCCTTATGGCCGCTTCTTATCGCCAACAGAGTAGTACAAGGCCCACCTACCTAGGGCCACCGGTAGACCTTGGCATACCTAAGGGAAATATGACCTAGATACAATAATAAAGTTGTTATTTATATTTCCTTAAATCATGATAAATATTTATTATTCATAATAGAATTGTATTAACTAGAAACTTGATACATGTGTGGATACATAGACAAAACACAGTGTCCCTAGTAAGCCTCTACTAGACTAGCTCCTTGATCAAAGATGGTTAAGTTTCCTAAGGATAGACATGTGTTGTCATTTGATTAACGGGATCACATCATTGGGAGAATGATGTGATGGAAAAGGCCCATCCATTAGCTTAGCATAATGATCATTAAGTTTTATTTCTATTGCTTTCTTCATGACTTATACATATTCCTTTGAATATGAGATTATGCAACTCCCGGGTACCGGAGGAATACCTTGTGTGCTATCAAACGTCACAATGTAACTGGGTGATTATAAATATGCTCTACAGGCATCTCTGAAGCTGTTTGTTGGGTTGGCATAGATCGAGATTAGGATTTGTCACTCCGAGTATCGAAGAGGTATCTCTGGGCCCTCTCGGTAATGCACATCATAATAAGCCTTGCAAGCAATGTGACTAATGAGTTAGTTGCGGGGTGTTGCATTACGGAATGAGTAAAGAGACTTGCCAGTAACGAGATTGAACAAGGTATGCAGATACCGACGAAAGAATCTCGGGCAAGTAACATACCGATGACAAAGGGAATAACGTATATTGTCATTACGGTTTGACCGATAAAGATCTTCGTAGAATATGTGGGAACCAATATGAGCATCCAGGTTCTGCTATTGGTTATTGACCGGAGTGGAGTCTCGGTCATGTCTACATAGTTCTCGAACCCGTAGGGTCCGCACACTTAACGTTCGATGACGATTTGTATTATATGAGTTATGTGATTTGGTGACCGAATGTTGTTCGGAGTTCCAGATGAGATCACAAACATGACGAGGAGTCTCGAAATGGTCGAAAGTTAAAGATTGATATACTGGATGATAGTATTCGGACACCGGAAGTGTTCCGGGATGTATCGGGTACATATCGGATTACCGGGGGGATTACCGGAACCCCCCGGGGGAAGATATGGGCCATAGGAAAGAGGCACACCAGCCCACAAAGGGGTGGCGTGCCCCCCACAGGGAAGGAGGCCGAATAGGACTAGGAAACGGGGCAGTGCCCCCCTTTCCTTCTCCCCCCCTCTCTCTTTCCCCCTTTACCCCTCTGGTAAAGGGAAAGGGGGGTGTCAGGACCTCGATCCTAAGTCACACCGATCTAGCATGTAACACATCATATCACTTTGCGGCCTCACGCACGGTATTCCCACAGGTGCCACCTTACCTGGCCCGGGACCGTTTGCGCCTTTTGGCTCACGTATATGATAGTGTCGCTAGCATCCATATGACAAAGAACCCGGGCCAACATGACTAGTCGTAAACCCAAAGTGGCACTAACTTATAGGGACAGGCATACATGACCCAACAACGAACGTGTCGGTCATCAGCGAGTGAATCCGGGCTATAGTAGCTGGGCTAACAGGACTCCGGAGAATCTGGGCTATAGCAGGCTAACAGGACTATGGAGACACTGCGTGACATTTCCCCGAAGGGATAGATAGAACGAAGAATGACACATCCCGGCCAACCTAAGTGTTCCGGAGCAGGAGCAAGCTACCATGGCTCACTAGAAGCACTAGGAGACATTTCCCGGTAAGAGAGTCTACCAAGGATAAACAACTAGGTTGTCGGATCCCACACATACCAAGCATTTCAAATCATAGACACAATATGCTCGATATGTGCAAATACAACAACATAACTCTATGAGTCAAAGTATTTATTCAATAGGCTCCGAGGAGCGAGATATTACAAACATGGGTCTCATGACCCAACATTCAGAGCATACAAGTCAAAGCACATGCGGAAGCTTAACATGTCTGAGTACACACATCTACAAATGAAAAAAAAGGCTGAGAAGCTTGACTATCTACCAGATCCTGCCGAGGGCACAAGATCGTAGCTGAGGTATCAAGCTAAACGTTGAAGTCCACACGGAACTACTAGCGAGACTGAAGTCTCTCTGCAAAAACATAAATTAAGCAAACGTGAGTACAAACATACCCAGCAAGACTTACATCAGAACTATTTACATATGCATCAGTATCAACAAAGGGGGTGGTGGAGTTTAACTACAGCAAGCCAGCTTTGACTCAGTGGCTATCCTATATTACGACTGCAAGTAACTCTTTTGCGGTGGCGCACACGAGTCCACATATTCACCAATCAATACACTACTATGGATCTACTCATGTCTCCCCACGAGAAGGTAATCCATAGCACTCACGCTTATCTTGCGCACTTTAGAGTATCCACTTTCACTTGTCTATGAACTGTACAGGCAACCCAGAGGTCCTTTACCGCGGACGCGGCTATTCGAATAGATCATTTATAACCCTTCAGGGGTGTACTTATTCACACACGCTCTCGCCACTTACCACCATGTACACGTCGTGCATCTCGGCAACCTTCAAGCGGAAGCCTAGCGAGGGAGTCGGCCACGACCTGACTAACCACACAAGTCTCTAGTCCAAGTTTATCGCCTATTCGGGTTCCATCCGCGAGGAGATCCGGTCGGGGTTTCTCTCACAGCCCCAAACGATGTGTACAGGGTTTCGTGACACCAAACGGGCGCCCGGCATACCCGGCCACGGTGTATCTACGCATCATAGCCCACCCCTAGGGTCAGCACTACGCACGGCCTCCAACACATATCCTACAAACACCAGAAACTAGTTGCAACTCCTGGACAGAGGGCAAGGGCAGTTAATAAGTCGAGAGGGTCCATTGGTTTCGGGCCCAATGCGTGGTAGTAGTTGTTCATGGATCACAAACACAGAACTTAGTTCCTAAGGACGGCTTCAATGAAACAACCCACCATGTACTCCTACATGGCCTCTCATCGATACCTTTACCAAATCATCTTCACACACTTAGCTCTCAACAGTAGGACATGTTCACACACCTCCAATTCATCCTCAATGAATCAGACCTGACTCAACTCTAAGCAGTAGCAGGCATGACAAACAAGCATGAATGAATAGGCACATCAGGGCTCAAACAACTCCTACTCATGCTAGTGGGTTTCATCTATTTACTGTGGCAATCAAGGTTGTTAGAATCACGATTCTGTTATACGATTCTACAACTTTAAGATCCAAACTTACCCATCTGATTCTACGATTTTAGTTCATAAAATCAACGTTTCTACGATCCTGGTAGTGAAGATTCTACGATTTACGATTCTACCATCAAAGCTCCGATCCGATTCAAAATCGCGATTCTGACAACCTTGGTGGCAATGACAGGTCATGCAGAGGAAAAGGGGTTCAACTACCGAAGCATGTAACAGTTGAATCGTTGTTGTCCTAATGCAGTAAAAGAGAGCAGGAGCGAGAGAGTGGGATTGTATCGGAATGAACAAGGGGGTTTTGCTTGCCTGGCACTTCTGAAGATAGTATATCTCTTCATCGGTGTCATCGAACTCATCGCCGGAACAACATCTACTAAAGGGGGACAATTACCGGCAACAGAGAGGAAACACAATCAATGCAATGCAACCATATGATGCATGAATGTGACATGGAAATATGTTGTTGATTGAGCTAATGCAACTAGCAACCATATTAAATGAAGTTGGTTTGAACCCTAAATTCAAACTCCACATAAGGCATTTCAAATGCCAATAATTCAAATTGTCATATACAGTAGCTTTGGGTTGCTCAAACATGCATGAAAATGCCATAAACAGATTCTTTGGATTTTTCTAATAATTTTTCATATATAATTTGTTTCATTTGGAGTTACAGATTATTTTCTATGATTTTCTGAAGTTTATAACATTTTTTGGAATTTCCTGGTTATTTAAAATAAACTAAATCCAGAAAATGCTTTATTGCATCAGCATTATGTCACTCTGCCATCAGCGAGTCAACAGGGGCGGTCCAGGTCAAACCTGACTAGTGGGACCCGCCTATCGGAGGCTAACCCAACTAACAGAGTTAATTAGCATTAAACTAATCTTAATCTAGATTAGTTAAGGCCTGGGCCCACATGTCAGTGTCAGGTCTAGTTAACATTGTTAATTAACGCTAATTGAAATCTAACCGGGGTTAGTCAGGGGCTGGCCCCACCTGTGATTGGCCCAGGGGAGGTCAAACCCCTGGTCAGCGGGGTCAAACCACCAGCGTTTAAACGCTGGCGACGACCAGACGCGGTGGGGCAGCGCAGGATTCACGCTCCGGTGACCAAATGGACGGCAGAGGCCATCTGCATGAAGCTGGGGATGAGGGGCATCCGTGGGTGGCCGTGGTTCGAGCGGGGGTGGACGGGGTCAACGGCGGCGACCAAAATGGCGGCAGCCGGATCATGGTGGGTTGCGGGTTTGGGGTTGCGGTGCATGAGAGGGGGAGATGTTGGTGGCTACGGTCTCATGGGGTCACTCAGAGCATGGTGCCGTACTCAGGTGGGAGCTCCAGTGGCTATAGCCACGGCGGCAACATGGCGCGGCGGCGGCGAGCTTCGGCTCCAGTGAGAACGAGGGCTACAAGGCGTAATCGGGGCAGGGAAGAGGGGGTCGAAGCGGTAGCTCACAGCGGTCATGTAGAGAAGCTCGGTAGGCTCGGGGAAGGGTTGGTGACGGCATGCGGTCACCAGCGATCTCGGCGGCCGAGGGAGGAAGAAGAGCTCGGGCTCATCGTCACGGAGCTCCTGGCGGCGCCTGGCTTGGTGCAGAGGACGAGGGGCCGAGGCGGAGCTCGTTGGGAAAGGCAGAGGGCGAGAGGGTGGCTGTGAGCACAGGGTTACGGCGGCGCATCCATGGAGGCTTCGGCCATGGTGGGGAAACGGGCGAGGGGGAGAGCGAGGGAGGGAGAGATCGATCTGAACGGGTCTGGGGGTGGCGTGGCGCTACGGAAAGCTCAAGGCACCCCGGGGAAGCAGGAGGTGGCTCGGCGCGTGCGCGCGCGCGTCGGGCACATGCCCTGCCTACTGGCCTGAGGAAGAAGACGACAGGAGCTGCGGTGGTGGGCTGGGCCACCAGCTGGCCGCCAGGTAAGTGGGCCTCTAGGTGGGTTCTCTTCTCTCTCTCTTTTATTTTCTGTTTTTCTATTTTTCTGCAACTTTAGAGCTTTATTAAAAATACTAAAACTAACTCAAAAATCATGAAACTTCTCATGCCCACTGTTTGGAATATATCCAACAGTAAACATTTTAGTTTATGATTATTTGGACATTTAAAATATTTTACAGCATTTAAATGTCCAAATGCAAATAACATATTATTTAATCCAGTGACCTTATGGTGTCCTAGAAAAGTGTGCACCATTTTTGTCAGAGGTTCTAGACCAAGGCAAAGATGGTGAACATTTTAGAAGGGCATTTCAGGTTCATTGAAAAAATATTTTAGTAAACCCTAGTGGAGTTAAAAGGCGCAAGGGGTTTATACCATCCCCATTTCAAGTTTCAGGAAAATAAACATGATGCATCACTCTAATGCAAGCACTAGGCAGACCAGAACTAGGGATGTGACAACTCACCCACACTAAACAAGAATCTCATCCCGAGATTCAAGTGTAGGGTAAAAGGAAGAGGGGACTCTGACTATCAAAATCTTCATGATCCAACTGGCTCTTCATAAGAACATTGATTCGATCACCATCTTTGTCTCGATGTCTTGCTCCGAGAACTCCAACCAACATGACAACGGGAGGAAAGGAAAAACTCTAGAAGGATCGATCTCCTCGAAGATTGAACAACTCAGGATCAAATCACGAAATGAGACATAGCAACATCTCTTGAGCTCAGACACGAAGCATACATCCAAAGGGATGGAGTGAAACAGATGACGAAGGTTCACTAGGAAGGCAACAATTCCACACCTAAGAAGATGGTGGACGAAGTGAGAGTAGCGAGGAGTTAATTGCTATGATTCCATAACGGGGCACCTTAGGGAAGGTGGCTCGTAGAATTAAACCCTTAAGTGGCAAAAAGAATTACTTTTGATATAGAGATCATGGAGACTCTTTATACCAACCTGAGGCAATTCAACAACAATCATTTGGCAGGGTACAAAAGGATGGCATACCCGAACTAGAATGGATGATGTGGACTACCTTGTTGAAGACAACGCAATGGATGATTTTTTCTTATCATCGGAAATGGATGGGACCCATGGTAGGACCACTTTTGAAGATGATCATGAATAACAATTACTGAAAAGGCAAACCATAGTAATATGGCACAAGGCGGTGCAAGCTGGGAACAAAATGCAAATGCTGGGTATGTTCCAACCATCACATCTGCCTAGGATTCAGATCTGGTTGGTAACGGGATAATTCAGACAACATGTCTAGAAAAGAAAAGTAGCAGCACAAATCAACGAGATTGTCACATCCCTAGTTCTGGCATGACCTAGACCAGCTAGCCATTTGTGCATCATGTTTAAATTCCATTTAAATTTGAAATGGGGATTTGTGAAACCCTCAGAATCATTTCTGGAAATAATCCAGATAAAAATTTCTCCAAAAAGGTCCAAGAAAATGTTCATGTTACTCTCTGAAAATATTGGTCAGAGGTAAAAATCAAACCAATATTTTAAGGAACTCATAAATATTTATTTTGGACATTTGGAGTTAATCCAGTAATTATTTGCGTTGGATAAATATTTTTATATATATATGAAATATTGTCCAATAATTCTGAATTTTGGTGAGGGGTTTTGGAATAATTCCTTAGGTCCCTACAAAATTTGACAAAATTAAATAAATTAGTTTAGTATTATTTTAAAAGCAGAAACAAATGTCAGAAAATAGAAAAGAGAAATAAGAGAGAAGGAGAGAAGTACCAGGGCCTTACCTGGCAGCCCATCTGGCCGCCCCAGCCCACCAGGGGCAGGGAGGTCTTCTTCCTCCCGCCAGTCGGATGCACAGTGCGTGCCCGACGCGCGCACGGCCACCGCCGCCACCTCCTGCTTCCCCGCTTGCTGCTGGAGGCCCCCAACGACGCCACACACTCCCCTCGACTCTCTCTCACTCCCCCTCGCTCTCACCCCCTTTCCTGGATCCCTCTTCCTCGCATCCGAGCGAGCTCGTCGCCGCCGATCGCTGCTGCCGCGGCCACCGTCTCCGCCTCGTCCCTCTGACGTGTCTACGAGCTCTGTGACGTCGTCCTCATCTTCTCCACCGACCCAGGCAAGCCGGGACGCACCATAGCATCCTCATCGCGCTCGTCTTCGGCCTCGGTCGCCGTGGATCGCCGCCATCGAATTTGCGGCAACCAACGCTTCCCCGACCCTGCTGTCTGCACCATCCCCCTCTTTGTGAGCCCGCGGTTCTTCCCCCTCCTTTCTTGTTGTCGTTCCGACACCCTAGCACATAGACCATGCTAGCCGAGCTCCGGCCGCCGCCCGTTTTGTCGCCGTCGTGGCCTGAGCTCGAACGGGTCGTGTCCGTGCACCGCACCGAGCTCCTGGTGATCCCAGGAGGCTGCCCAGCGTTTCACTTTACTCGCCCGCGCTCCACAACACCATTTCGCCGAGGTCCGAACTCCGGCCGCCGCCACGGGCTCGTCTCCGGCGAGTATAGGCCACCCCAGCCACTGTCGCTTGCCCAGTTGGATGCGGCGCACCTTCAGCTATCCGTAGACGCAAACCATGCGCAAAACCGAGCCCCGTAGCTGTTTTCCGGCGAGTTTCCGCCGCAGTTGAGGTCGCCGCCGGCCGAACTCCGGTGGGCTGACGTGGTCGCTTAGTTAGGTGCTAATCAGCACTAATCCCTCTCTAACAGACACTAACAGGCGGGCCCCGCAACAGGTCAAATCCCAGTCAACACGAGATTAACTCCCAGTTAACAATGAGCCAATGACATGTGGGACCCGGTCGTCAGGTTTGACCTGGTCAGCTCCGTTGACCTGCTGACGCAGGCATGACGCAATGCTGATGCAATATTTCATTTTCTGGTCTAAAATTAATCAGGAAATTCCAGAAAATGTTCTAAACTTCAAAAATTCATAGAAATTCAGCCGTAGCTCAGATTGAAATATTTTATATATGAAAAATGATCAGAAAAATTCAATATATCCATCTGTACCATTTTCATGCATGACAAACCAATCTATACATGCTGTATGTATGAAAACACACTTATGGCATATTTAAGAGCTTATCTTGGAGTTGCATTTGAACCCTTGGTTCAAATGGACCTCAACTAAATAAATGCTAGATGCATTAACTCAAACAACATCACATACTCATGCCATGTTCATGCATCATATTGTTGCATATGCTTGTGTTTGATTTCCGTCACCGTTCCTTCTCGATAGGTCCTGCTCCGGAGAGTGTTCGAGAGTACCTGTCTGAGGAGCAGTGCCCCCCTGTTGATCTACCAGGCAAGCAACCCCCCTTGTTCATTCCGATACAATCCTACTCTCTCGCTCCTGCTCTCATTTATTGCATTAGGACAACAACGATTCAACTGCTACTTTATGCTGCGGTAGTTGAACCCATTCCTCTGCATGACCTGTCATTGCCACAGTAAATAGTTAAAACCCACTAGCATGTGTAGGAGTTGTTTGAGCCATGTTGTGTTCCTACCATGCCATGCATGCTATTGCTTAGAGTTGTGTCAGGTCCGATTCATCGGGAATGAATTGGAGTGTTATGATATGTTCTGGTGCTGAGAGTTAAGCATGTGAACACGATTTGGTAAAGGTAGCGGTGAGAGGCCATGTAGGAGTACATGGTGGGTTGTCTCATTGGGACCGTCCTTAAGAACTGAGTTCTGTGTAAGTTGTCCAATGACTAGCTACTACCACACATTGGGCTCCGGGTGCTCCAAGCTCTCTCGGCTTATTAACCGCCTTGAACTCTGTCCAGGAGTTGCAAATAGTTTCTGGTGTTTGTAGGTAGTGCTATTTTTCTACCGAGTGGCACCCGGCAGGGTGGGCTCGGGATAGACTAGGCACATGTGGCATGGTGTACCAAGTGGCACCCGGATGGTGCGCTTGGGAACCCTGCTCACATCGTTTGGGGCCGTGAGCGACACCCCGGCCGGATCTCCTTGCGGGTGGAACCCAAATAGGCGATAAACCTGGACTAGAGTCTTGCGTGGATAGTCAGGTCGTGGCCGACACCCTCGCCAGGCCTCCGCTTGAAGGTTTCCGAGATACATGACGTGTACATGGTGATAAGTGGTGAGAGCGTGTGTGAAGAAGTACACCCCTTCAGGGTTATCATGATCTATTCGAATAGCCGTGTCCTCAGTTATGGACTTCTTGGATGCTTACGTGGTACATAGACAACTTAAAGTGGATACTCTAAAATGCTCAAGACAAGTGTGAGTGCTATGGATGGCCTTCTCATAGGAGAGACGGGGATGAATCCATAGTGGTGTATTGATGTGGTGATTAGTGGACTCGTGTGCGCTGCCTCACCTCAAAGAAGTTTCTCATTGTCGTAGAACAGGATAGCCACTGAGTCAAAGCTGGCTTGCTGCAACTAAACCCCACATTACCTTCTTGATACAAATGCATGTATGATAGGAACTGATGTAAGTCTTGCTGAGTACCTTTGTACTCATGTTTGCTTTATTTATGTTTTGCAGGTGAGACATCTGTCTCACTAGTAGTACCGCTTGGACTTCGACGAGTAACTTGTTACCTCAGCTACGATCTTGTACCTTGGAGGGACTTGTAGATAGTCAGGCTTCTCGGCCTTTTTCTTTTGTAGTTGTCTGCACTCAGACATGTAATGCTTCCGTTGCTTGTATGCTCTGAATGATGGGTCATGTGACCCCTGTTTGTATTAATGCTATGTGGCTCTTCTGGGCCTTTATCTATATGAGTTTGCGTTATGTTGTGATGCCATGTTGTACAGCACATACTTGCATGTTATGCATACGTGTGACGTGTATTGCTATGTGTGGGATCCGACAATCTAGTTGTTTATCCTTAGAGCCTCTCTTATGGGGAAATGTAGTCTAGTGCTTCCTAGAGACATAGTAGTCCGCTACAGCCCGGTTCACCGGAGTCCTGATAGCCCAGCACTACTGCTCAGGACACTTGATTGGCCGGCATGTGTTTCGCTTCGTTCATGTGTCTGTCCCCTCGGGGAAATGTCACGCGGTGACATCCGGAGTCTTGTTAGCCCAGTGCTACAGCCCGGATTCACACGCTGCTGACCCACATGCTCGATGTGAATCATGTATGCATGTCCCCATAGGTTAGTGCGGCTTTAGGTTCACGACTAGCCATGTCGGCCTGGGTTCTCTGTCATATGGATGCTAGCAACACTATCATATACGTGAGCCAAAAGGCGCAAATGGTCCCGGGCCATGGTAAGGCGACACCTGTGGGGATACCGTGCGTGAGGCCGCAAAGTGATATGAGGTGTTACATGCTAGATCAGTGTGACTTAGAATCGGGGTCCCGACAGAGATGACCTTGCGAGATTCTCGGGAAATGAACTACGATAGCAAGCTCCAAAACATGAGCTGGTTCTGCTACATTCCTGTGAACACGATGTCGAAGACAAGCATGACCACATAGTAGTCTTATAATAAAACACTATCGAGTTCAGGTGGGAAACCATCATCGAGGATATCAAAGTCCTTGCATAAGGCATGCTCTTAAGAAGGAACTTCTTCTCCTTGAACAATTCAATCAGTGGTTTGGTGTGCTAGGGATACTTATAGAATGAAGGTTGCAAGTCTCCAGACCACAGAATACTTCGCACATATGCATGACTGACTTGGGATGATTCCAGAGGAAGCAAAACAAACCTTTCTCAAATTCATGGCGGCAACTTGCATCAAATGCACATGAATTAGGGAAAGTCACTTCTTGCATCAAAACATCCAGTTCATGAGCTAACACAAAGATAATGCTTACAGAAGTTTCCAACACTAGCTTAATGTCCAACAAAATCATGGAGAAAGTAAGGATGTTGTCGATGGGCTCAACAACAATTTATCAAGATTTCCATAAGATGGATTTCCACGACTATGTGAACAAGGCGATAGCATCGGTCAGACCAAAGGACATAACGGTGTATGCCCGAGGAAACAACCATGGGTAAGACAACATTACGAACACCATTGGTTCTCATTTGATTCGACGATAGCCCATACTCAAATCAAAGATTGGTAAGATAATAGATCCAACAACTGATCACGAGTGTCAATCGATGAAGATATCATCTTTTGTTCAATACACACACAAACAAAAGATATCCCTTTGAATGAACCGAGTCAGATAAAGCTTTTATCTTCCAACTCTCCAACTTATTGTTTAGCTTATCCAACTAGCTCAGGGGTATCCAGCACAGATTCTTGGAGAAAGGGTGGTTTATGGAAAAACCAACTTGATCATGAACTCAACATAGCGGTCAGGTGACAACCTGATAATACTTCCGAGAAGATATCCGGAAAATCACGAACCACCGATTTGTTATTAAGCTCGAGAACAATCTTCCTTTTCAAGGCAAGACGACATGATCAGAAGAGCAAGGGATTCAATCCTAACTCAAGGATCGAAGAGAGCACCAGAAATAAGGACAAGGTAGCACAATCAATCCTAGAATAATGATTCGATAACCAACACACTAAGAATGGCATTAATGTCCATTAACTACCAAGCAACACGGTTGCTAGGAGTATTGATTTCACACATCACAATTCACTTGTTGGTATTCCGGTTGCAACAACACGAAAACCAAGGAATGGACAATGATGGCGAGGAGTATCACTGCATCAAGAATTCATAAGAGATTGTGCAATTCTCACGTCATTCCTGATATGAAAGAGGGTGACACTCCAAGGTAGAACAGATCAAAGGCTGGATTGGCAATTTGATCTGCGGAATACAACTACTTTGACCCAATCCTAGGAATGGTGAGGTACTAGAGTTTGTTTCTCCTAGTCATTCTGGGATAGAATGGCTTGACGGACCACAAGAATAATAGGCATCGATGAGCATGAATGCACACAAACTCTAGACTATCAATTGATAGACGAAGGTCGGGAAACAACTAAAGAGGGACAACTCAAAGGAACGTATGATTTTCTGAGTTGCGGGTGCATAGATTAGCATGTCGAACGAGTTCAACATATTTCTTCCGGATAACCCATGCAGAAAGGTAGAACTGGCAGAGTCACAATATGAATGGTGTACTCATTAAGAGCACCCTGGTTGTGATCTTTTGGTTCAAAAGAACTTCTGCCATGATGGTTCATGGTATTGGAAGAATGAGATACCACAGAGCTTGAGGACTATCGCAAAGGTTACTAATATCCTAAAGGAACTAGCAAACACTATCAACATGAAGTAAGGCGAATCTTGGGTCAAAACCCAGGAGTGGAATACCTACTACTAAATGGCATCACAGGATGCTTTCGAGAATGACGGCCAGAATCATCACACTAGGAACACAAAACATGGCTAGATTACTAGGTGATCCTCTAGGACACCTAGGGTCATAATAATAGCTCCAACATATAGGTCGAGGTAGTGGAGTACCTCAACGCACTAGTTAGTGTGGTTAATCTGGCCCAAAGAAACATCGGGAACATGGAGGAATGATTTGCAAGTGCATCAGACTATTTAGAAACCTAGGATGACTCGGACAGCATAACGACTGTAAATGCTCAAAAGATTTGAGACATCCTGCAAAAAAGTGGCATGACCACTCAACATCACAATATCAAGGTTTTGAGGCCAGCTATGAACATACAGAAGTAGAAGAAACTGAACTGAGACTTGAATTCATCATTCCTATAAGTCTACAGATTAGTAACACGTGATCCTGATAGAAAGAAGAGAGAGCCTAGTTCCTTAACCCTGTATGAAAGATAGGATGACTCGGATCAGAAGGGCATAAGGTATAAGGAGTAAAAAGAGCCTTACGTTCCATCCCACAATCAATTCCCTTACATAACTGAAGAATTTCTAGACTCAACTTCAACCAAATTGGCTTGGTAATCCTACAGGCAGTCAGAATCTGATACCAAAGCTGTCAGGACCCCGATCCTAAGTCACACCGATCTAGCATGTAACACATCATATCACTTTGCGGCCTCACGCACGGTATTCCCACGGGTGCCACCTTACCTAATCTGAGACCATTTGCGCCTTTTGGCTCACGTATATGATAGTGCCGCTAGCATCCATATGACAAAGAACCCGGGCCGACATGACTATTCGTAAACCCAAAGTGGCACTAACTTACAGGGACAGGCATACATGACCCAGCAACGAATGTGACAATCATCAGCGAGTGAATCCAGGCTGTAGCAGCTGGGCTAACAGGACTCCGTAGAATCCGGGCTGCAGCAGCCTAACAGGACTGTGGAGACACCGCATGACATTTCCTCGAAGGGACAGACACAAGAACGAAGAATGACACATGCCGGCCAGCCAAAGTGTTCTGGAGCAGTAGCAAGCTACCATGGCTCACTGGAAGCACTAGGAGACATTTCCCGGTAAGAGAGGCTACCAAGGATAAACAACTAGGTTGTCGGATCCCACACATACCAAGAATTTCAAATCATAGACATAATATGCTCGATATGTGCAAATACAACATGGCATCACAACATAACTCTATGAGTCAAAGTATTTATTAAATAAGCTCGGAGGAGCGAGATATTACAAACATGGGTCTCATGACCCAACATTCAGAGCATATAAGTCAAAGCACATGCGGAAGCTTAACATGTCTGAGTACAGACATCTACAAATGAAAAAAGGCTGAGAAGCCTGACTATCTACCAGATCCTGCCGAGGGCACAAGATCGTAGCTAAGGTATCAAGCTAAACATCGAAGTCCACACGGAACTACTAGCAAGACTGAAGTCTCTCTGCAAAAACATAAATTAAGCAAACGTGAGTACAAACGTACCCAGCAAGACTTACATCAGAACTATCTACATATGCATCAGTATCAACAAAGGGGGTGGTGGAGTTTAACTGCAGCAAGCCAGCTTTGACTCGGTGGCTATCCTATATTACGACTGCAAGTAACTCTTTTGGGGTGGCGCACATGAGTCCACATATTCACCAATCAATACACCACTATGGATCCGCTCCTGTCTCCCCATGAGAAGGTAATCCATATAACTCACGCTTATCTTGCGCACTTTAGAGTAACCACTTTCACTTGTCTATGAACTGTACAAGCAACCCAGAGGTCCTTTACCGCGGAAGCGGCTATTCGAATAGATCATTTATAACCCTTCAGGGGTGTACTTCTTCACACACGCTCTCGCCACTTACCACCATGTACACGTTGTGCATCTCGGCAACCTTCAAGCGGAAGCCTAGCGAGGGAGTCGGCCACGACCCGACTAACCACACAAATCTCTAGTCCAGGTTTCTCGCCTATTGGGTTTCCATCCACGAGGAGATCCGGCCGGGGTTTCTCTCACAGTCCCAAACGATGTGTACAGGGTTCCGTGACACCAAACGGGCGCCCGGCATACCCGGCCACGGTGTATCTATGCATCATAGCCCACCCCTAGGGTCAGCGCTACGCACGGCCTCCAACACATATCCTACAAACACCAGAAACTAGTTGCAACTCCTGGACAGAGGGCAAGGGCGGTTAATAAGAAGAGAGGGTCCATTGGTTTCGGGCCCAATGCGTGGTAGTAGCTGTTCATGGATCACAAACACAGAACTTAGTTCCTAAGGACGGCTTCAATGAAACAACCCACCATGTAGTCCTACATGGCCTCTCATCGATACCTTTACCAAATCGTCTTCACACACTTAGCTCTCAACAGTAGGACATGTTCACACACCTCCAATTCATCCCCGATGAATCAGACCTGACTCAACCCAAAAACAGTAGCAGGCATGACAAACAAGCATGAATGAATAGGCACATCAGGGCTCAAACAACTCCTACTCATGCTAGTGGGTTTCATCTATTTACTGTGGCAATGACAAGTCATGCAGACGAAAAGGGGTTCAACTACCACGGGATGTAACAGTTGAATCGTTGTTGTCCTAATGCAGTAAAAGAGAGCAGGAGTGAGAGAGTGGGATTGTATCGGAATGAACAAGGGGGTTTCGCTTGCCTGGCACTTCTGAAGATAGTATATCTCTTCATCGGTGTCATCGAACTCATCGCCGAAACAACATCTACTAAAGGGGGACAATTACCGGCAACAGAGAGGAAACACAATCAATGCAATGCAACAATATGATGCATGAATGTGACATGGCAATATGCTGTTGATTGAACTAATGCAACTAGCAACCATATTAAATGAAGTTGGTTTGAACCCTAGGTTCAAATTCAAACTCCACATAAGGCATTCAAATGCCATTAATTCAAATTGTCATATACAGTAGCTTTGGGTTGCTTAAACATGCATTAAAATGCCATAAACAGATTCTTTGGATTTTTCTGATAATTTTTCATATATAATTTGTTTCATTTGGAGTTGCAGATTATATGATTTTCTAAAGTTTATAACATTTTCTGGAATTTCCTGGTTATTTAAAATAAACTAAATCCAGAAAATGCTTTATTGCATCAGCATTATGTCACTATGCCATCAACGAGTCAACAAGGGCGGTCCAGATCAAACCTGACCAGTGGGACCCGCCTGTCGGTGGCTAACCCAACTAACAGAGTAAATTAGCATTAAACTAATCTTAATCTAGATTAGTTAAGGCTTGGGTCCACATGTCAGTGTCTGTTCTAGTTAACATTGTTAATTAACGCTAATTGAAATCTAACCAGGGTTAGTCAGGGGCTGGCCCCACCTGTCATTGACCCAGGGGAGGTCAAACCCCTGGTCAGCGGGGTCAAACCACCGGCGTTTAAATGACGGCGATGACCAGACGCGGCGGGGCAGCATGGGATTCGTGCTCCGGCGACCAAATGGACGGCGGAGGCCATCTGCGTGAAGCTGGGGACGAGGGGCATCTGTGGGTGGCCGTGGTTCGAGCGGGGGTGGACGGGGTCAACGGCGGCGACCAAAATGGCGGCGGCCGGAGCACGGTGGGTTGCGGGTTTGGGGTTGCGGTGCACGAGAGGGGGAGATGTTGGTGGCTACGGTCTCATGGGGTCACTCAGAGCATGGTGCCATACTCAGGTGGGAGCTCCAGTGGCTATAGCCACGGCGGCAACATGGCGCGGCGGCGGCGAGCTTCGGCTCCGGTGAGAACGAGGGCTACAAGGCACAATCGAGGTAGGGAAGAGGGGTTCAAAGCAGTAGCTCACAGCGGTCACGTAGAGAAGCTCGGTAGGCTTAAGGAAGGGTCGGTGACGGCATGCGGTCGCCGGCGATCTCGGCAGCCGAGGGAGGAAGAAGAGCTCGGGCTCATCGTCACGGAGCTCCTGGCGGCGCCTGGCTTGGTGGAGAGGGCGAGGGGTCGAGGCGGAGCTCGTTGGGCAAGGCAGAGGGCGAGAGGGTGGCTGTGGGCGCGGGGTTACGGCGGCGCATCCATGGAGGCTTCGGCCATGGCGGGGAAACGGGCGTGGGGGAGAGCGAGGGAGGGAGAGATCGATCTGAACGGGTCTGGGGGTGGCGTGGCGCCACGGAAGGCTCAAGGCGCCCCGGGGAAGCAGGAGGTGGCTCGGCGCGTGCGAGCGCGCGTCGGGCACACGCCCTGTCTACTGGCCTGAGGAGGAAGACGACAGGAGCTGCGGTGGTGGGCTGGACCACCAGCTGGCCACCAGGTAAGTGGGCCTCCAGATGGGTTCTCTTCTCTCTCTTTTATTTTCTGTTTTTCTATTTTTCTGCAACTTTAGAGCTTTATTAAAAATACTAAAACTAACTCAAAAATCATGAAACTTATCATGCCCACTGTTTGGAATATATCCAACAGTAAACATTTTAGTTTATGATTATTTGGACATCTAAAATATTTTATAGCATTTAAATGTCCAAATGAAAATAACATATGATTTAATCCAGTGAGCTTATGGTGTCCTAGAAAAGTGTGCACCATTTTTGTCAGAGGTTCTAGACCAAGGCAAAGATGATGAACATTTTAGAAGGGCATCTCCGGTTCATTGAAGAAATATTTTAGTAAACCCTAGTGGAGTTAAAAGGTGCAAGGGGTTTATGCCATCCCCATTTCAAGTTTCAGGAAAATAAGCATGATGCATCACTCTAATGCAAGCACTAGGCAGACCAGAACTAGGGATGTGACAGGGGGCAAATCCTACTAGGAGCCCAAGTAGGACTCCTCCTACTTGGGGCGCGCCTAGGGCCGGCCTCCTCCCCTCCCTCCTTTATATACGTGGGGGGGCCTACAACACACATCAATTGTTCCAAGCCGTGTGCGGCGCCCTCCCTCCACAGTTTACGCCTCCGGTCATATTCACGTAGTGCTTAGGCGAAGCCCTGCGTGGATCACTTCACCATCACCGTCACCACGTCATCGTGCTGACGAAACTCTCCCTCGACACTTTGCTGCATCAAGAGTTCGAGGGACGTCATCCAGCTGAACGTGTGCAGAACTTGGAGGTGTCGTACGTTCGTTGCTTGATCGGTCGAAATGAGAAGAAGTTCGACTACATCAACCGCGTTAACAAATGCTTCCGCTTTTGGTCTACGAGGGTACGTGGACACACTCTCCCCCTCTCATTTCTATGCATCTCCTAGATAGATCTTGCGTGAGCGTAGGAAAATTTGAAATTGCATGCTACATTCCCAACAGTGGCATCTGAGCCAGGTCTATGCGTAGATGATATGCATGAGTAGAACACGAAGAGTTGTGGGCGGTGATAGTCATACGGCTTACCACCAACGTCTTATTTTGATTCAGTGGTATTGTTGGATGAAGCCTCCAGGACCAACCTTACATGACCACATTCATGAGACCGATTCCATCGACAGACATGCAACTAGTTTTGCATAAAGGTGGCTGGCGGGTGTCTGTTTCTCCAACTTTAGTTGAATCGGATTTGACTACGGCTGGTCCTTCTTGAAGGTTAAAATGGCGAACTTGATAAATCACCGTTGTGCTTTTGATGCGTAGGTAAGAACGGTTCTTACTAGAAGCCCGTAGCAGCCATGTAAAACTTGCAACAACAAAGTAGAGGATGTCTAACTTGTTTTTGCAGGGCATGTTGTGATGTGATATGGTCAAGACATGATGTGATATACGTTATTGTATGAGATGATCATGTTTTGTAAAAGTTATCGGCAACTAGTAGGAGCCTTATGGTTGTCATTTTATTGTATGAAATTCAATCGCCATGTAATTGTTTTATTGTATCACTGTGCGTTAGTGATAGTTGTAGAAGCAATAGTTGGTGAGACGACAACGACGCTACGATGGAGATCAAGGTGTCAAGTCAGTGATGGTGGAAATCATGACGGTGCTTTGAAGATGGAGATCAAAGGCACAAGATGATGATGGCCATATCATGTCACATATTTTGATTGCATGTGATGTTTATCTTTTATGCATCTTATTTTGCTTAGTACGGCAGTAGCATTATAAGATGACCCCTCACTAAAATTTCAAGGTATAAGTGTTCTCCCTGAGTATGCACCGTTGCGATAGTTCGTCGTGCCGAGACACCACGTGATGATTGGGTGTGATAAGCTCTACATTCACATACAACGGGTGCAAGACAGTTTGCACATGCGGAATACTCGGGTTAAACTTGACGAGCCTAGCATGTACAGACATGGCCTCAGAATACTGGAGACCGAAAGGTCGAACATGAATCAGATAGTAGATATGATCAACATAGAGATGTTCACCATTGAAAACTACTCCATCTCACGTGATGTTCGACATGGTTTAGTTGATATGGATCACGTGATCATTTAGATGACTCGAGGGATGTCTATCTAAGTGGGATCTCTTAAGTAATATGATTAATTGAACTTAAATTATCATGAACTTAGTCCTGATAGTTTTTGCATATCTATGTTGTAGATCAATGGCCCGTGCTACCGTTCCCTTGAATTTTAATGCGTTCCTGGAGAAAGCTAAGTTGCAAGATGATGGTAGCAACTACACGGACTGGGTCCATAACTTGAGGATTATCCTCATTGTTGCACAGAAGAATTATGTCCTTGATGCACCGCTAGGTGACAAGCCCCCTCCCGCTAATGTAGGCGCTTTGAATGTCTGGCAGACACGGTCTGATGACTACTCTATAGTTCGTGTGACATGCTCTACAGCTTAGAATCGGGACTTCAAAGACGTTTTGAACGTCATGGGCCATATGAGATGTTCCAGGAATTGAAGTTAATATTTCAAGCAAATGCCCGAGTTGAGAGATATGAAGTCTCCAACAAGTTCTATATATGCAAAATGGAGGAGAATAGTTCTGTCAGTGAACACATACTCATAATGTCTGGTTATCATAACCACTTGACTCAGCTGGGAGTTAATCTTCTGGATGATAGTGTTATTGACAGAGTTCTTCAATCACTGCCACCAAGCTACAAAGGCTTTGTGATGATCTATAATATGCAAGGGATGGATAAGACAATTCCCGAGCTCTTCGCAATGCTCAAAGCTGCGGAGGTAGAAATCAAGGAAGAGCATCAAGTGTTGATGGTTAACAAGACCACTAGTTTCAAGAAAAATGGCAAGGGAAATAAGGGGAACTTCAAGAAGAATGGCAAGCAAGTTGTCACTCCCGGGAAGAAGCCCAAGTCTGGACCCAAGCCTGAAACTGAGTGCTTCTACTACAAAGGGACTGGTCACTGGAACCGGAACTGCCCCAAGTATTTGGCAAAAAAGAAGGATAGCAAAGTCAACAAAGGTATATTTGATATACATGTTATTGATGTGTACCTTACTAATGCTCATAGTAGTACCTGGGTATTTGATACCGATTCGGTTGCTCATATTTGTAACTCGAAACAGGGACTACGGATTAAACGAAGATTGGCTAAGGACGGGGTGAAGATGCGCGTCGGGAATGGTTCCAAGGTCGATGTGATCGCTGTCAGCACGCTACATCTACATCTACCTTCGGGATTAGTTTTAGACATGAATAATTGTTATTTGGTGTCGGCGTTAAGCATGAACATTATATCTGGATATTGTTTGATGCGAGGCGGTTATTCATTTTAATCAGAGAATAATGGTTGTTCTATTTATAGCAGTAATATCTTTTATGGTCATGCACCATTGAAGAGTGGTCTATTTTTGTTGAATCTCGATCGTGGTGATACACATATTCATAATATTGATGCCAAAAGATGCAAAATTGATAATGGTAGTGCAACATATTTGTGGCATTGCCGTTTAGGTCATATTGGTGTAAAGCACATGAAGAAACTCCATGCAGATGGACTTTTGAAATCACTTGATTCTGAATCATTTGATGCTTGCGAACCATGCCTCATGGGCAAGATGACTAAAACTCCGTTCTCTGGAACAATGGAGTGAGCCACTGACTTATTGGAAATAATACATACCGATGTATGCGGTCCGATGAGTGTTGAGGCTCGCGACGGGTATCGTTATTTTCTAACCTTCACAGATGATTTGAGCAGATATGGGTATATCTACTTAATGAAACACAAGTCTGAAACATTTGAAAATTTCACAGAATTTCATAATGAAGTGGAGAATCATCGTAACAAGAAAATAAAGTTTCTACGATCTGATCGCGGAGGCGAATATTTGAGTTAAGAGTTTGTCCTTCATTTAAAACAATGTGGAATGGTTTCACAACTCACGCCACCTGGAACACCACAGTGTAATGGTGTGTCTGAACGTCGTAACCGTACTTTATTAGAATGGTGCGATCTATGATGTCTCTTACTGATTTACCGCTATCATTTTGGGGTTACGCATTAGAGACAGCTGCATTCACTTTAAATAGGGCACCATCTAAATCCGTTGAGACGACACCGTATGAACTGTGGTTTAGCAAGAAACCTAAGCTATCTTTAAGAATGGATCCTTTCTAGAGAAGGAGAAATATGCCCTAGAGGCAATAATAAAGTTGTTATTTATATTTCCTTATATCATGATAAATGTTTATTATTCATGCTAGAATTGTATTAACCGCAAACTTGATACATGTGTGGATACATAGACAAAACACAATGTCCCTAGTAAGCCTCTACTAGACTAGCTCGTTGATCAAAGATGGTTAAGTTTCCTAACCATAGACATGTGTTGTCATTTGATTAACGAGATCACATCATTGGGAGAATGATGTGATGGACAAGACCCATCCGTTAGCTTGGCATAATGATCGTTAAGTTTTATTGATATTGCTTTCTTCACGACTTATACATATTCCTTTGACTATGAGATTATGCAACTCCAGGGTGCCGGAGGAATACCTTGTGTGCTATCAAACATCACAACGTAACTGGGTGATTATAAAGATGCTCTACAGGTATCTCTGAAGGTGTTTGTTGGGTTGGCATAGATCAAGATTAGGATTCCTCACTCCGAGTATCGGAGAGGTATCTCTGGGCCCTCTCGGTAATGCACATCATAATAAGCCTTGCAAGCAATGTGACTAATGAGTTAGTTGCGGGATGATGCATTACGGAACGAGTAAAGATACTTGCCAGTAACGATATTGAACTAGGTATGGAGGTACCGACGATCGAATCTCGGGCAAGTAACATACCGATGACAAAGGGAATAACGTATGTTGTCATTATGGTTTGACCGATAAAGATCTGCATAGAATATATGGGAACCAATATGAGCATCCAGGTTCTGTTATTGGTTATTGACTGGAGAGGAGTCTCAGTCATGTCTACATAGTTCTTGAACCCGGAGGGTCCGCACGCTTAATGTTCGATGATGATTTGTATTATATGAGTTATGTGATTTGGTGACCGAATGTTGTTCGGAGTTCCGGATGAGATCACGGACATGACGAGGAGTCTTGAAATGGTCGAGAGGTAAAGATTGATATATTTGTTGATAGTATTCGGATACCAGAAGTGTTCCGGGATGTATCGGGTACATATCGGAGGGAAGATATGGGCCACATGGGCCATAGGAGGAAGGCCCACCAGCCCACAAAGGGGTGGCGTGGCCCCCACATGGAAGGAGGCCGAATAGGACTAGGAAAGGGGGTGGCGCCTGTCGGTGTCAAAATCAGCGGATCTCAGGTAGGGGTCCCGAATTGTGCGTCTAAGGTTGATGGTAACAGGAGACAGGGGACACGATGTTTACCTAGGTTCGGGCCCTCTCTATGGAGGTAATACCCTACTTCCTTCTTGATTGATCTTGATGAATATGAGTGTTACAAGAGTTTATCCACCACGAGATCGTAATAGCTAAACCCTAGAAGTCTAGCATGTATGACTACGCTATTGAGTATCCCCTATTCGGACTACACCCTCCGGTTTATATAGACATCGGGGGGGTCTAGGGTTACATAGAGTCGGTTACATAAGATGGAATCTTCATAGTTGTTCGCCGAGCTTGCCTTCCATGCCAAGGAGAGTCCTATCCAGACACGGGTGTAGTCTTCGGTCTTCATATCTTCACAGCCCATCAGTCTGGCCCATAGATAACAGGTCGGACGCCCGAGGACCCCTTAGTCCAGGACTCCCTCAGTAGCCCCTGAACCTGGTTTCAATGACAAGGTATCCGATGCGTAGTGCTGTCTTTGGCATTGCAAGGCGGGTTCCTCCTTCCGAACTCCAAAAAATAGTCTTCGGATGAAACAAATGTGTCTATACCTGTAAAACACACCGCACACAACCGTAGAGAGAATATAATAACACACGAGTCCCATCTGCTGACAACTTTAGTAATGTGACGTCATGCCTGTCTGGTCATAATTTCGAACCGTTTTTCGCCCCATGTTTCGAGACGCGGTTGTCATTGGCATGTCTTGTCAAAGCAGAGATCATGTCCCCTTATCATAGGATTCTCATCAATACGGGCGTGGGTAACCCAACCGTGCTGTGTACACAGCCCTTGGGAGCAGGCGAATTTTAAGGCGAATGGGGGGGCGTTCGATATTGACCGCCCTTATAAGGAGATAAGATTCCTCCTTCTTCCCCCACGCTTTCCTCCTGCCTATCCGACCTTGAGCTCCAGCGCCCAAGTTCTCATTGCCCTTGTCTCGAGAAAGCACTCAACCATGTCCGGATCCGGAGGTCAAGGCAAGTGGATGGCCTCCTCCGTTAAGGAGGAGAACGTCGCCGAGCTTCGGGCAGCCGGGTACCTGGCGAAGGAAATCGCCCACCGTCTTCCAGCCCAGGGACAGATCATCCCCACACCGAAGCCCAACGAGAGGGTAGTGTTAATCCCTCACTTCCTCCGCGGGCTAGGGTTTCCACTCCACCCCTTCGTCCGTGGGATTATGTTCTACTACGGGATAGATTTCCATGATCTATCCCCGAACTCCTTCCTCAATATCTCGGCGTTCATCGTCGTGTGCGAGGCCTTCCTCCGCATCCACCCCCACTTTGGGTTATGGCTCAAAACCTTCAACATGAAGCCCAAGGTGGTGGACGGACAACACGCAGAGTGCGGGGGCGCAATGGTGAGCAAGCTCACCAATGTTTCTTGGCCAAAAGGCACATTCGTGAAATCTATCAAGGAATGGCAGAAGCTATGGTTCTACATCACCGGACCCCGCGACGTCACCTGGGCCACAGCTGCCGAATTCAACTCCGGCGCTCCCGTGCGGCTCACCTCTTGGGTCGAGAAGAGCCCAAGCTGGTGTTCGTTGGACAAGCTGATTGCGCTTCAAACGCGCATCCAAAGCATGATTGATAGGGATATCAAGCTCGTCGACATAATCCAAGTGATGCTGGTGCACCGGATCCTCCCCTGCCAGAGCCGAAGCCATCCTCTATGGGACTTCAACCCGAAGAAACACCATACCTTGGTGAGGCTCTTCGAAACGACTCATGAAGATGCCTGGAAGTTGCTTTTCAAGGGCAACGAGATACCGCCGGCCACCGATTCGGATTGTGGCCACGACATAAATCACCTCCCCAACGAGGTATGTTATTTTTAACACATCCCTTACTTGCTTGTTTCAAGGGTGATATCTAATTCTTTCATTACCATTGCTTTTTCAGTACTGGTTGAAGCAGGCGAAGAAGATTCGGTGTCCGGCTCCCCTGCTCGAAGAGCCAGTCACTCCGTGTTTAGCCAAGATGCTGGTGTCGGTGCCTTACAAGGCACCAGAGAAGAAGGCCACAGGAATGGCCAAGGGAGTCTGGAGTGGCCCCCGCCACAAGGGCACTTCGGACGCGGCGTCTGAAGACAAGGCCCATTCCCCCGCCGCCGAAGACAACACGGATGAGGAGGAGGAGAGCGACTCTCCCCCCGACAGGGGGGGGAGAAGAGGGCGGCCTCCACAACTCTGGAGGCGGAGGCACCCAAAAGGGGGAAGGGCTCCTTAACGAGTAACTCCGATGGGACATTGATGACAGTCCGGAGAGACGCCTCCGTGCTAAGCCTCAGGCCGCATCGTAAGTACTAACACCTTATCCGCCCATAAAGTATCTCCTCCTCATTGTATTGAAACGATTGGCAAATATTATTGTAGTCCGCCCCACAACAGCTCCCAGCAATACTTGTCAGGAGGCTCGCTGGATTCCAAGGCGATGGCCAGCGACTCCCTGCCAGACGCACACTCCCCCAAGACCAAGGAGGATGCGGACGTGCTGTCCCGAAGGAATGTCTCTGGTGGGGGAGAGGCTCAGGAGGCGCCCGAAGGCGAAACCCCTGTCGCCGAACACCAAGGGGACTCAATCCCCAATGAGACTGGCGGGGAGGGCCGTACATAGTTTGGCCCTCAACCGGACTCAATTCCGGAGACCGAGGCGGCTCTGAAATCCACCACGCACCATCCTTCGAAAGAAGGGGGATGCCTGTTCCGCCGGTGACCCCTGTCCAACCAGGGGCACCGGATAACCTGCTGGAGGCGCTACGAGGCGCTTCCATTATGGATGAGCACTGTGCCCTTATGGGCGTGGTGATTGAAAAGGTTCGGTCTGCCAAGAGCGGATTAACCTAAGCCTGCAGCAGTTTGCTGACAGGTTTTGATTTAAGAGACGCCGAACAAGGAGCAAATCCCAGTGTAGACTAGTAGCCCCTGAGACACTGTCCGGTGTTCGGAAAGAAAAGGCCAGACAGAGGATCAATCTTGTTTTAACAGGAAACTAACTTAATTTTTCTGAAATGCAGGCGTTGTTGCAGGCCGCGGCCTCGCATACTTCCGAAGTTTCTGGACTGAAGCAAAAACTGGCGGAGGCCGAGGAGGAGCTGGGCCAAGCGAAGAGGCGGCTCCAGGAGAAACAAGGTAAGCAATAACCTGTTATATATTCAAAAAGAAGAAAATTGTATGCGATGACCAAAATGCCATGATTTGTACAGAAGCGACGACCGAGGTCGAGGCCGTGAGAAAGGCCCTAGCCGAAGCCAAGGGGAAGGCTGTCCAACAGCAAGCCGCCCATGAGAAGCTCAAGGCTCGGGTCGGGGAGGTCCAGCAGGAGCTCTAAGACGTGGTGAAGAAGTGTGAAGCTTTGGAGCACGAGGCATCGGCTCGAGAGGCTGAACTTACCAAGGCTCGTCAGAGCTCAGAGGCCGCACGGAATGAGGCCCGGGACGCTCTCCAGGAGATCCAGGAGGCGAAGAAGATCGCAACGGGTAAGGCATTTAACATGCAAAGCAAGTATGTGGAGAGGAAGTACCTTTTACTAACCCGGATTCGGAGTTGATCAGGGGCTTTTGTGGATCTGCCGCGCAGTGTATCCGATGCTGCAGAGTTCTTCCGAGCCAGGGAAGGGGATTCTTCGGAGAAGTTGTTCTGGTCGTAGTATGCTGTGTCAGAACATCCGGTGGCCTTTTCCGATCAACTGAAGCAGTTGGTCAAGCTGCATAGGGTGGCTGAACTGGCCATGAAGGATTTCATAATCCGATTATGGCCGAGCGAAGCAATACCTAGTAGTTATTTCGGCCTTGTGAAGCGGGTGGTGGAGGCTTGTCCGCGGCTAGACATCGTCAAGAGATCAGTCTGCATCGAGGGTGCCCGCATGGCCTTCACTCGTTGCAAGATGTGGTGGGCGAAGATGGATGCCGTCGAGGTGGCCAGAGGGCCGCCGGAGGGCAAGGAGCACCGCACACCCGAGCGATATTATGCGGATGTCCTAGAGGGATCTCGACTTGTAGCAACGCAGTGCGGGAAGGACATTATTCTCGAATGAATACATCCATGTTTTGCCTTGTATGAACAAATCCGCCTTGTAATATATAATTTTTATTATGTTTTGATTGTTTCCTCCTGTGCGGCCATGTTGTATGAAATCTGAGGGTTAACCAGTCGGTGGCTTCAGCCCTCGCGTAGGTAGTACAGAGGTGTTCGGGATGGAATCTAAACAACCTTGATCCAATTATATGGTCCTTGAAGGAGTTGTTTAGCGCAACGAACCAGGCAACCAGACTATACGGCTTGAACGCCCTCACTTAGCCATATGAGTTTTATAATAAAACATAGGCACAGCCCCTGGTATACGAACCAGAGTGCTGTCAGCGTCTGATCGGGAAGTACCGATCCTTCACGAAATGCGAAAAAATCTCCAACGATTTGAGACCTCCGAACAGCTGACCAGCTCTCGCCGCATCATGACAGTCAGTTTTCGGCTTTCTCTACTGAGGTGCTCATCCAGTTTAGACCAGGACACAATCGCAGTAGTTCTCCCTTTACTACCCTAGCCGATGTAGTGGAACATAGGGTAGCAAGCATAGGAGCCGGGCAACCCAACTATTGACCAAAGACATGATTCGGAGCCAATGCATATAATGCTAAATTCGGGGTGCCGAATTATACTTATAGAAAGTGTTTGGACTTTTGTTGTCATAGTGTAAGGTGCTATAAAGCCCCTGGCAAACGTCAAACGTACCAAAGTGTACGGGTGCTACTTGATGGGGTTATCCACAGGGAATCTGAAAAAGAAAAGATAGAAAGAAAACAGAAAAGACTTAAAGGTAAAAAGCTAGGGTCCTAAAGCTCCAGCTACACACTGTTTTCATTGTAATGTAATTAGTACGTCAAGGCGCATTGATACAAATAGTGCAATAAGCAATAGGCTATTTAACATGCCGAAACCAGGGAGAGCTGCATATGGGTCCTGGAAAATAGGTAGAGTTATCGTTAACGGAATCACCTAAAAAGTTCCCCATATGTCCGCGCTTCTCGCCGTCTTGGTGTATTTATCCTACAAGAGGATCGATGACCAGACCCCCCGATGGGGCCTGTGGGATTGAGACCTGAAAGGAAAACAAGTGAAAGTGAAAGTATGTGTGTATCCGATGTCGGTTGAGCCGTGCCATGGATCACAAGTTGTCTGTGCCTCCGTCAATGCCCATGGAATTTTAAGTGAGTAGTTATGTACACGCGGCACGAATGCCACCACTTGATCGGGACTGAGACAGAGGCCGGATTGCTAGTCGAGCTCCTGACGAGCCGAGCTCTCCTGCTGCAGAGTAGTTCGGACCCTCTTAAGGATGTCCGCGGGCTCGTCAGCCGAATGAAGGGTCTGCTTGAGAAGGCTGCTTTGTACTTCTGCTGCTAGGGCAGTTGTGTGCTCTTCTGTACGGAGAGAGCGTTCCGTATTGCCATTGACTGTTATAACGCCGCATGGACTAGGCATCGTGAGCTTGAGATAAGCATAGTGTGGCACTGCGTTGAATCGAGCAAACGCGGTTCATCCGAGCAGTGCATGATAGCCACTGCGAAATGGGACGATGTCGAAGATTAACTCCTCACTTCGAAAGTTGTCCGGAGATCTGAAGACAACCTCTAATGTGATTGCGCCTGTACAGCGGGCCGCTACACCTGGTATGACTCCTTTAAAGGTAGTCCTTGTAAGCTTGATCCTTGATGGGTTAATGCCCGTTTTCCGCGTTGTATCCTGATAGAGCAGATTGAGGCTGCTACCACCGTCCATAAGGACGTGAGTCAGGTGAAACCCATCAATTATTGGGTCTAAGACTAGTGTGGCTGAGCCCCCATGACGAATACTGGTCGGGTGGTCCCGGTGATCGAAAATGATCGAGCACGACGACCATGGGTTGAATTTTGGGGAGACTGGCTCTATCGCGTAGACGTCCATAAGCGCACACTTGCGCTCCCTCTTGGGGATGTGGGTGGCATATATCATGTTCATCGTTTTGACCTGAGGGGGAAACTTCTTCTGTCCCCCTGTGTTCGACTGTCGTGGCTCTTCGTCGTCGTCCTCGCATTGCGATCCTTTTACCCTGTTCTCGGCGTTTAATTTGCCGGCCTGTTTGAAAACCCAGCACTCTCTATGTATGATTAGGAGGCTTTTCGAGGGTGCCGTGAGTCTGGTATGGACGATCAAGTATGCGGTCCAAGCTGGATGGGCCCGAATTGTTCTTTTGGAACAGCTTCTTCCGCTGACCGGACTTAGAGCCACTGAATCCGGCGTTGACCGCCGTATCCTCGGTGTTGTCACCGCTATTTTCGGTGCTTGTATCTATTGCGTCAAGACTTGTCTTTGTTATTTTTAACTTCAGGGGTGCCGGCGTCGCTTGCATTGTTTTTCCTATGGGCCAACCAACTGTCCTCGCCCGCACAAAAGCGGGTCATTAGTGTCGTGAGGGTCGCCATGGATTTTGGCTTTTCTTGGCCGAGGTGGCGAGCGAGCCATTCGTCGCAGATGCTATGTTTGAAAGCTGCTAGAGCTTCAGCGTCCGAACAGTCAACGATTTGGTTCTTTTTAGTTAGGAACCTTGTCCAGAATTTCCTGGTGGACTCTCCGGGCTGCTGGATTATATGGCTTAAGTCATCAGCGTCCGGAGGTCGAACATATGTACCTTGGAAGTTATCGAGGAAAGCCTCTTCCAAGTCCTCCCAACTGCCAATGGAATTGTCAGGCAGACTATTTAGCCAATGCCTAGCAGGCCCCTTGAGTTTGAGAGGGAGGTATTTGATGGCATGGAGGTCATCTCCGCGTGCCATATGGATGTGGAGAATGAAGTCTTCGATCCACACCACGGGGTCCATGGTCCCATCGTATGATTCTATGTTCACGGGCTTGAATCCTTCGGGGAATTCGTGATCCAGGACCTCATCAGTGAAGCAATGAGGGTGTGTGGGGCCTCTGTATCGGGTCGTATCATGACGCAGCTCTGATGAAGTCCGTCTGCGGTGTTCGGCCTGCGCATGACTGGGTTTGTCATGTTCGAATAGGTGGCCGTTGTCACGTGTCGAGGTGCGTCCTCGCGATCCGTAGATTGATCTGGTAGGTCCTGCTTTATTGTTCAGGTTCTGCCGGAGGTCATATGTATGGCCGTGGGCGAATTTACCTTTGCCTGAGTGACGAGGCGGGGCGGGCTGGTGTTCGGCATGGGTTGTCGTGTTGTCCCGGCCACGCGGTGGCCGGTCAGCCGCATTGTACGATGGTGGTATATACTCCAGCGCCTCCTCGTCGAACTGAGGTATCAATTTACGCTTTGGATAGCTTTTGGTTAGGCGCTTGAGGCCGTATTCTTCAGCTGCTAGGACATCAGTCCATTTATCATTGAGCAGATCCTGGTCAGCTTGAAGCTGTTGCTGCTTCTTTTGTAGGCTCCTTGTTGTGGCTATTAGCTGGTGCTTGAAGCGCTCCTGCTCAAGAGGTTCCTCAGGCACGATGAAATCCTCGGTGTCAAGGCTCACCTCATCCTCGGAGAGCGGAAGGTAACTGTCGTCCTCCGAATCTTTGTGTGTGGCCTGTTTAACAGGACTAACCTGCGCATCTTCCTGTTCGTTTGATGTGTCGACAGGGTCTTCATTGTCTTCGGCACCTTCCGGAGTGTCATCTTCTCCTGTGCCGGTGTTGCGATCTTTACTGCGGCATGACTTAGAGCGGCACTGCTGACGCCGGTGCTTGTACTGTATTTCGGAAGGTTTATCCTCCACTAGGTCTTCCTTGTCGTCTCTGTTGTTTTCCTTTGGTGCATCCACCATGTATACGTCATACGAAGAAGTGGTCGTTCAGCGTCCGGTGAATGGCGGGTTCTGGTCTTCTTATTTTCCGGCATCGTCGTCCATACTGTCGATGTCCTCGGAGTTGTAATCAAGTTCGTCGGTTAAATCCTCGACCGTGGCTATAAAGTGGGTGGCGGGTGGGAAGCGAAATTCTCCATCGTCTGCCCCTAGTTCGAGTCGGATATAGTTCGGCTGAGAGTCCTCCACTAAGGACGGACTTTTTAACGAGTTTAGCACATCGCCTAGAGGCGAGTACTGGAAGATGTCTGCGGCGTTGAATTCAAAGATCGGTAAATGATCAAGCTCGGTGTCTGCGGGCTCGCGTGGTTTGGAACCTACAGCCGGAGACAAGTCCGGTGTTTTGGTGGCATAGGCATCGAGTGAGACCAGGTCCATGTGCGACTCCAACACCGTGGAATCTGCGGCCTCCGTGGTGCGGTTAATCCTCCCATCTTCGGATGGCGCGGCCTGCTCCGGCTCTAGGGCCAGAGCGGTTACAGGAGAGATCTCCTGGATGCGGCCCGATGACAGATTTAAGTCATGATCATCGGGGTGATCGGGAGCGGCTACTGCGGTATCGAATCCGGCGAAGATCAAGTCTCCACGGATGTCTGCGACGTAGTTCAAGCTCTCGAATCTGACCTGATGGCTAGGGGCGTAGCTTTCAATCTGCTCCAGATGGCCAAACGAGTTGGCCCGCAGTGCGAAGCCGCCAAACACAAAGATCTGTCCGGGGAGGAAAGTTTCTCCGCAGATAGCGCCATTATTGACGATTGAAAGGGCCATCAAACCTTTCAGCGACAGCACAGAGGAACTCCCAATGAAAGCACCAATGTCGATGTCAAAACCGGTGGATCTCGGGTAGGGGGTCCCAAACTGTGCGTCTAAGGTTGATGGTAACAGGAGACAGGGGACACGATGTTTACCCAGGTTCTGGCCCTCTCTATGGAGGTAATACCCTACTTCCTGCTTGATCGATCTTGATGGATATGAGTGTTACAAGAGTTGATCTACCACGAGATCGTAATAGCTAAACCCTAGAAGTCTAGCATGTATGACTACGGTATTGAGTATCCCCTATTCGGACTACACCCTCCGGTTTATATAGACACCGGGGGGATCTAGGGTTACATAGAGTCGGTTACATAAGATGGAATCTTCATAGTTGTTCGCCAAGCTTGCCTTCCACGCCAAGGAGAGTCCTATCCGGACATGGGTGTAGTCTTCGGTCTTCATATCTTCACAACCCACCAGTCCGGCCCATAGATAACAGGTCGGACGCCCGAGGACCCCTTAGTCTAGGACTCCCTCAGCGCCCCCCTTTCCTTCTCCCCCCCC